>NW_028283753.1:0-283863 GCF_059441095.1 Idiotropiscis lumnitzeri | reverse complement strand
ACAGCCTTTTAATGACGAAATTATAAAATAAACAAACACTGTTCAACAACATAAAATAAAATAAAAAATCACATCATACTTACATTTATAAACTTTAATCCTCAAGAACATTATTCTCAGGTTGACCGAAAGACGAGGACACGGGAGCGCCTCGGGCATGTTCTTCTTCCTTGTGTAGGCGAATGACGTTTTAAGGTGCTTGTCCGCCACCTGCTGTGCTGAACTATGTATTAAATAAGAAAAGCAAATTGTTGAATGTTTTTTCCCCAATGAAGACTGAATTGTAAAATACCCGGAAATGGCTTTTCTGTTTTATTGTGCATTTAAAAAAAATTCAGATTGTCCTTTTTTGTTGAGATAATTGTTGAATATTGAAATTGCACATGTAACTGGTAATTTAGTTTTAGATATTATTTGAACCAGTGGAGGGCCATGCATTTCACACCTGGGCCTTCAATGAAGTCCTACTTCGTCCTACTTGAATAAATCCCCCTCATAATACCATAATTTATGACACCACGGGTGGACAAACAATATACAGAAAAGCACTTAGACAGCACTGACCGAGTGTTGGACGATATAGCTTCTCTTGAAAGGTCCGTGTTGAAAATGGCCTCGCAAGTGAATCTTCAATTTCTAAAGATAAAGATGTCTTTTAATTGTCCCATAACGGGGACATTTGCAGTGTTACAGCAGCAAAGATATACATCACACAGTGGCACCGACGTAATGTAGCCGTTAATGTATAACATTGGCAGCAGGCATTCATAAAAAGCATGCAAATATACACAGTATATACGTATATACACAGATCCCCATGTATATACACACTTACAGCCCACAACATATACAAGTGTAAGGAAACACTCCTAATGCCTGTCTATGGTTCAGAGGGGAAATAAATAAAAACGCTGCAATGATAAAAAAAAATACTGAATGATTGAAAATACTGCAATGATAAAAATACTGCAAGAATAAAAGTACTGTACCCAGCCAACATGTCCAACTGGGCCCCAAATGGGGTAAATGCGGGATTCCTGGGTACCAAGTGGGAATGGGCTAGAAGTGGGCAATGGTACAGGGTTCCATGTGGGCGCCATCTGGGATTGGTGGGCATGGGCTTAAACTGGGCAAATGTTGTGGGTGCAATACGGGTTGTGTATGGGCTAAGTGGGCATGGGTTAGAACTGGTAAAGATAAAGATAAAGATGTCCTTTATTAGTCCCACAATGGGGAAATTTGAGGTGTTACAGCAGCAAAGATATAGCTCACACAGAGTCGGCGGCGTAATGTAGCCGTTAATGTATAACATTAGCAGCAGACATTCATAAAAAGCATGCAAATATACACAGTATAAACGTATCTAAGTGTAAGGAAAGACTCCTAATGTCTGTCCATTATACAGAGGGGAAAATGCTGTAATGATAAAAACTACTGAATCTACTACTGAAACCATTTATAGGTCCTATTTGGGTTATGTGTGGGCTAAGTGGGCATGGGTTAGAACTGGTCAACCATGTGAGGGTCTCATATGGGCTGTATATGGGCCAAGTGGGCATGGGTTAGAGCTGGTCAACCATGTCTGGGTCCTATTTGGGTTATGTGTGGGCTAAGTGGGCATGGGTTAGAAGTGGTCACCATTTATCGGTCCTGTTTGGGTTATGTGTGGGATAAGTGGGCATAGGTTAGAGCTGGTCAACCATGTCTGGGTCCTGTTATGGGTTATAGATGAGCTAAGCGGGCATGGGTTTGAAAATTTGTTCTGGAGCCTTTTTGATATTTAATGCATGCTATGCTAATAGTAACCACCCGAAGACTATTCTCAGTAGAACTATTCAATGGATGCCAAAACGATAGAGACATGGCCATGGAGCCTATGCTGCGAGATTGTGAAAGGACTAAAATAAGTGTAGGATTTTTGAGGACCAGAAGTCAGCTTTTATTAGGTTTGACATTGATTTAACTTATGGAACAATGCAAATTATGGTCGGGTTGTTGTTGGACTTTTTCCGCTTTTGACTAATGGACGGGTGTTTTTATTTTCTGGGACTCTTTAGAACAAGCGGCACGGTGGCGGACTGGTTAGCAAGTCCGCATCACAGTACAGAAGTGCAAGGTTCTCCCTGTGCCTGCTAGGGTTTTCGCCGGTTTCCTCCCACTTTCCAAAAACATCCATGATAGGTTGATTGGTCACTGGTCCAAGGTCTGAGTGTGAGAGCGGATGGTTGCTTGTCTCTGTGTGCCCTGCGATTGACTGGCAACCAGTTCAGGGTGTACCCTGTCGACTGCCCGAAGACAGCTGGGATAGGCTCCAGCACTCCCGGGGACCCTTGTGAGGACAAGAAGCAGTACAGAGGATTGATTGATTTATTAAAATTAAATTCATGTATTTATCTATGCTAAATTTAACAAGGCTGGACGTTATATTTTGTGAATTTACATGTACCCCCAACTGTGACTTAATAACCCTTAAGGGACAAGATAACATTTTATAATATACCAGACAGCTAAGATTGTCATCTATGAACTATTTGACAAGGCAGGTCCAGCATTGTCAGCCACATCCAACAGTCAACACAGTTACTTTTTTTTAAATAAACAAAATCAACATTATTAATTAATGTTATTTTATTAATTCTGTATGCTGTGAAAGATCTTTATTCAAAGTATATTTGAAGTTATTTCTACCTTATTGCTTGATTTTTGTAGATTCAAGTTGGAGTTGTCAAAATTACAGATTCTTTTGAAGGCAGCATATTCAAACTGTGAGAAAAGGAGCGAATGCAAGCTACGCGGTCTTTGAGGTGCGGCAGAAGAGCTGAAAGCACGGTGAGTCCCGAACGATAATTGAATTAATTAATTAATCTTGGGTAAATGTCTGGCTCTCATTTTTTGGACTTACTTTACAATGTGTTTTGTAATTTTTCAAGGTTGCCTGTGTTGGAAAACTGCTTGGTGCGTTAGCTAAAACACAGTATGCTAAAATGATAAGTGACGAGAACACAGAGGGTATATCAACAACGTACGTACTCGAATTATTTTGGGGAAAACTTAAGTACATTATAATCACCCTTTTAATAATACTGATAAGCGTTGTGTGTTTTATTTATTTTTATGAGGACCTTTACAACGAGCTACATATTGTTAGCATTGGGCCTACGACGCTAAACACAGTGTCCCTCGATCTCTCTCCAAAATTCTCCAAAAGACTTAAGCTTTCACTCAAATTAATACAATCTACTCCACTAGCTCATTTAAGGCTTTTTTGTGATGTGTTTGATTTGGGTAAGTAAAGCAAAACATATTAACTGTTGAATGTTGCCTGTTATTTAAATAATAGAAATTCAAGATGAAAGTTGAACAGATATTGAAATGCTAGATTGGCTCATTCAGAATCATGCCACAATGTGCTTTGTATGTTTTGTGTGTGGGTTTATCAAGCTCTAATTCAATGCAGTGTCCAAAACGAGCGCGCATAATTGTTGGATGAATGTTGGTTAATAGAGTCAGATAATAGTTCCAACAGTTGAACAGATGTTGAAATGCTAGATTGGCTCATTCAGAATCATGCCACAATGTGCTTTGTATGTTTTGTGTTTAGGCTTATCAAGCTCTAATTCAATGCAGTGTTGAGCTGCATTTGAGAGGAACTACGTAAGTAACTAATGTGGAAAAATTGTGACTTCTTTGTGTACTTTTATTTTGAATATTCAAATTTTGTGGGTAAAGGTTAGAGAAAATAAGTTAAAAATGAGAGCTGTACAGGTATTTAAGTTTTTGGTTTGTAAAATACCCGAATGTGGGTTTCAGCCGGTGAGGCAATGATTGGACAGAGCAAAAGCTATGCTCCAAAATAGAAGTGATTACACCTTCACTAGACTAACCTGCAGCTAATTACATAATTATAAAATTAACACTTTAACCTGGCTTCCCCATCACAGATGTATTCTTTTAAATGCAAAGCTTTTTGTTCTAGCTTTTGTTGTTAAATGACATTCATGCCCAAGTGTCTATGCATCCATTGCAGGGATGTTTTCTCAAGTGACGAGTCTGAAGCCTGTGATGACGAAGTACCATCTACACCTCCCCATGGATTGTCACAGAGAAAAAGCTTCCTAACCAAGAGAGGCGCTGCAGAAGGTCCTTGAGTACGTCCAACGTGTTGAGTCTGTGAGTCTACTGCAGGATCTAATGCAGGTATGAAAATGATGAAATTTTAATGTATTATCTTCAAAATTAAAATAATTATTTAATTTCTTGAAATATAAAATTAGGTACCCTAAACCCAAGTAGGAACCCCAGTCCCAGTACATTCCTGATTCTGGAGCTACAGAGATCAAACCATCCTACTGTATCACTAAATAGCCCCACCTCTAAAACCCTGATTCGGAAGGCCGAGTTGAAAGACTTCAGAGTTCAAGATGGTCAACTGCAACTATGATAAGCCGAATGTGTTCACCCCAAGTCGGAAACTGAGAAAAAGACTCAATTTTCACATGATTTCAGTCCCTTCTATATTTAAAAGAATGTATTGGGGCTCTAAAAATGTGAAATATTTTTACAAGTATTTCTTTTACTACTCATAGGCAGTTTCATAATAATAGTACAATTTGGCATCGTGTATTGTTTTTTGGTTCCATTCAAAATGCACAAGACGTATAGACATATTTTGTTTGTGGATCGCTGCAGCATCACACGAGCGCACAGAGACAAACGTGGCAGCAACTTAAAACAATTAAAATATCGAATCGAAATCGGGAACTGAAAATCAAAAATCGAATCGGGGCTAGAGTGAATCGTTACCTCCCTAATCATAATCATTTTGGTAGAATGTTGGGCTCTTGCCCTTTGAGTGTATATGGCGTTACCGAAGCTGTTCACTTAATCGACAATTCCTTTCCTGTGACGTTTATCATACCCAGTTTAACTGCCAAAATATTTTTAAGTGTGTGATGATTATCTGGATCGAGTGACACCCATGTTATAATGGTTGCAGGTATTGGTGGATTGGACGATAGTGTCAGAACAATGATGGCGTTCATCATGACAAATCCTCTGTCTCTGAAGTACAATCTCTTTGGACATCGTAGCAAGAACAAGCGCCGAGACCTGCCTTTTTCTGATGTTCTATACGGTAATATATATATATATATTTTTTTTTTTTTTAAGGGATTGTGGTGTGAAGACATTTCAGCATGTCCCATAAGGTTTCACAATCATTAAATAGCTTTACTAAGTTGACTTCTTGTCTTTTTTGTTTTAGGAGCACTGAAAAGGAATGGAGCCACAAAGGACATCAACGAGAAGGACACAGGCAACCCTGTCCAAGTGGTTCATGGGAGCTTGTGATCAAGGTGGGAATAGGGCAGTTCGAGCTCGGAGATCTCAAGGCAACTGTCAGGTTTAAAACGTCCTGACGCCATTTTTAGACTGAAGGTGGCATAAATCCAGACCAAACCAGTTAGAGTTTTGTTTTTGACCATTCGCGAATGGGAGAGGAAGTCAGGAGGTGAAGCAGGCGTCTTGCCAGTTCAATCTCGCGCACTCTCTCTCACTCTCTACCACCCGTTCGGTCTTTTATCAGCAACCTAAGCAGACAATGGAGGTCTGTCTGAAATTCTAGCAGGCAGGCAGGAAGCAATCAACCACAGTAGTCAGTCAGGAATTCGAAACTAAAGTGTGTGCGTGTGTTCCAGTTGTGCGCGTGTGTGCTAAAGCAATAATGTGAGTGTCTGTGTGTGTGTGCGCAATTATAACTGATACAAATAGTGTATAAAAACATGATTAGAAATACACAAACTATTTACATATCCTCATCCCATCTCACATTCCCCCGTTTGTGGGTTTAAATCATGTCCTTACGGCTTTAAGACAGATCATCATAATGAAATCATACAACAGTGTGGTCATCCGTGGAGGGGCGAAAACCCTCAGTAGGGACAAAATTCCCCTCCTCCCTTCCGGCGTGGAACGAGATTCTCATGGTATGTTGGTCACTTGGGAATAAAACATAAAAAAACTTCAATATACCTAGTGAAAAATAACAAAACTGTCTCCACGCAGAGCTTGTCTCCACGCAGAGCTTGTCTCTGCGGCGACTTGATGGAGGCCCTTGCCTCGTTGTAGGAGGGGACAGCCGTCTTTACCTCCCGGATCTTCGTGTGTGGTGTATGTGTGTGCATGTGTGGGGGCAGGGGCAAAAGGGTCCATGTGTTATTTAGGTTTCAGTGTCCAGTTCGAGTTTGTCATTGTCCAGTTCGAATTCGTCATTCTCAACATCAATCAGGTTGTAATGGTACATTTGGGCAACAAACATGCAGTTAATAATCATCTTTGTCATAAGAATAATGCAACATGAACAGACTACACATAACAAAAATGAAAACCATAATTATCCCGATATATTGTCTTTCAAATTCTTCGTAGTGGTCATAACATCAATAATTGTTTCATTTTATTAAAAATGTAAATGCAGTAATGTTCTCCAATCAAGGCTAAAATTCTTTATGTACGTCATTAATTTCCAAACAATATCTAATCTTTTTGTTCTGTGGCTTCAACATTCGTATCTGTGGCTGGTTGTGCGGTTCCGATGTGCGTGTGGTCCGATATTGTGACTCAGGTGGGCTCCTGTTCGAGGGATTCGCGTTGCTCGGCCTTTAGCTGGAAACCGGAGAAGCTTGTACTGCAACTGGTGGATCCAGCTGCCACGCCCCGTGACCTTTGCTGCCGTCGGGGTCACTGCAATCATCTGGCGAGGGCCATCTCAGCATTCACTTGTCCCAACGAAGTCGTTTCAGCACCTTGAAGAAGAGTTGGTCTCCCACACGGACGTGATTTCTCTGTGGATCAGAACACACTGACCAGTAATTGCGTCTTTTTTTTTTTTTTTTTGGTCAAAACATGTTTCCCATGTGGACTGGGACTGATGTGCCAGTCGCTGGTGGTTCTGATGAACCTGAGAGTCGATAGGGGATAGTGTCCTAACTTCGGCTGGCACTATCCTCATTGCTGTGATTGAAACACAGTCTGGTCATTGTCTCCTTTTTTTCCCTCATTGTCTTGATAAGTCTGCCCTTAACAGTCCCATTAGTGCGTTCCACAAGTCCTGCAGACTGTATGCACAATGACGCTTTGAGTCAATTTTGCAACAACTGTCCCACTTGTTACAACATCATTCACAAATGCATAATTTTCACTTCAAATCACTTCTTGAAATTCCAAATGTCAGGATAATTTGTGTTAGGTTGAAGATGTATTTTATCCCATATTTTACTCTATTAGTATTGCAAAAGAATTGTTCCACAGCGTGACCCATGTTTGACCATATGGATGAGAAGACTTCACAGAGAAGCGGATGCCTGAAGACTGGATCAACGTCTGCAACATCAAAGGAGGTGTGCTGAGACACACCTCTGAAACAAAAGGACTGAGACTTTAGTACCAGAGCACTAAAAGGGCATATCTGCCTTTTCAATCAGTGGATGACTGCCATTGATGTCTGTCTTTCCTCTTGTGTCTGAGATGTTTACATGTTCCTGCTGGTGCTCCCCCCTTCATCCCTTAGTGCAAATACATTGTATTGTTAGGGACTTCCCTAATAAAATAGAGGGCTCGGCGGAGTGTGCTCCAGAACGAATTTGGAGATGTAACTGAGCACACCTCCGTTCGTTCTCCTCGCGAGTAAAAGATCAACTCTTGTCTTCCTTCCATTCATTTAGCCTATGTTCAGTGAATGCTTAGGTGATTGAACCTGACAATTTGATTACACAACACTTTTTCCAACTGTTTTAGCATCAACATATGTTGTCGGAAACAACTTAATCCATTTTGAAAACATATGAATTACAACCAAACAATATTGCATCTCAAACAAATAACACTGTCTAAAAAAAAGTTTTTTGTTGAAAAGTCTGTATGTGGGAACAATTTCATATCATACTACCCCTCTCTTGACACATGGTTATGCTCGTGTGTCACTCTTATTACTTTTCCAATCAATGAATTAGGCAGCCAGGATTTGCCATCTGCCAATTTGCTGATCCTGTCCTCAGCAATGTTTGCACCTTTGTTCTCCCAATGTGTGCGTTCAATTACTGGTACCTTTTTCCCTGGCGTGGGATCAAATTGTCAAGTTGATTTTCTGCGTGTGGGGGTGTGTTCATTTTCCCTTTTAGCTGCGCTGTGTCGATATAAAGGCGAGGCAGTTTCCAATTGTAATTGTGTCATTTTCTGTTAAGTGAATTTTGCGTTCACAAATAACTATTTTAGACGTGCTTTATGCACAACTTTTCTTTTCCTGTTGTGGTTTTTAAAGCCCAATGTCGACAGAACGCATGAACATTTATCTTGATTGTCAGTCCACATTGTAACCATACAACTCATACAAGATGGGAAACCCCAAATTTTAATTAGCTCACACCCGCCTACGCTCTTCCTGCTTATCCTAACAATCTCTTATCCGTTGGTATCACAATGTTAGTACTCCCATCGCATAAAAGTCAGTTTGATTTCAGGCTGCGACCTTGGTTCTCAAACACTTTTACTTCTTATCAGTCTGGAATGCCCACCTGGTCTGTGTTACAAGTCTGAGTTCCTCCAGTCGGGAGGAAGGTCAAGTCGCGGTTTGGTGATAATTTGGACGGCTCCACAGTCGTGTGGCGCCTCCTAGATGATGCGGGGAAAAAATGACGCTGGGCTGAAATGCACCGCAACTTATCAGTATAATGTGTCCCTGTGACAATTAGGCCGGCGTGCAATGTGAATGTGGTGGGAAAAGAATGTAATTTTTTGATTCCTTAAAGCAGCAGTGAAAGCTCTTAATCACACTCTAAGTGGTTCTCTGCCACGAAATCCAAATTGTTGTGACTAAATATGCAAATGAATTCATTTTGCCCTGGTTCCTGCAGTAACCCAGGCTAATGAAGTCATTTTTTGCAGTCACTGTTTTGCTCAAATGGCTTATAATAATTTGGTAGTGCGTTAAGATGCTTTGTCGATACAATCTTGTAGTGTATCTTCACAAGTTCCAACATACACAACCCATTCCATGGCCATGACGATACTGTTTTAAAGATTACCAAGGCTTGTTGGACCTTTCTCTGCCACATAAATTACAGCCCTGAGAGGCACTGGGCCTCAACTTTATCTATGAAGGGTCAGGGATTTAATGGGGGTCACCGAGGCGTCCCAAGGAAAGTTTTTACAGAAAAGTGGTCTGGCAATATCTTTTCTCTTTCTTATCACTGACAATGCGCCCCTTTAAAGTTTTGACGTTTGTTTGAATTCGCCCGTGCTTATTAATTCTATTGAAGTCCAATTTTGTCAGTGTATCACGGCCTAATGAGTAAAACGCATGTTGATGTAGAACTCCTTCTACACACACTTTTATGTTTGACTTTTTACGTCACGTGATCCTCCATTGCTACCACAACTCGTCCTGAAAAGTTAATGTTTTGTAACAAGACTTACTGCTTCCTCCTTTCTTTCTTTTCTTTTTCCTTCCTTCTGCCCAACACGTTCATGCTTTCTGTGCATAATTTAGAATTTTCTTTTCCATTTTACAAGTTGGCCAATTTAAATTAGGTTGTTTTATTTGAAAAGCCTGTAATTCTCTTTTTTTTCCCCTTTTCACCTAATCACAAATTTCTTATCACAAAAATGAACATGTTAATTCTATTTTATTTCCTATTTTTCCAATCTTGTGACTCATTTCACTTCAACCAGTTCTACCTTAAAGTGGACAAGTACACATCAATGTTTTTTGTAGTTTCTATTTTCTTCTCTGCTTTAATGAAAATTATAGCCCTTCTAGCCAAATTTTTCCTGTGTCATTTCTATCTCTGCATTTCATTCCATTTCTGGCCTACCTTAATACTAAAACAAAAATGCTCTTTCAAAAATTAAAACTATCTAAAACTAGTGATGGCAAAATGAAGCCCCATAAAGCAGCCAAGCCCTGCAGGGAAATACTTCACACACGAATGGGCTTCGAGATGCTTCATTTTTCTTGACTACGCCATCCCATGGACAGAAAAATGTATAACATGCTTGGTGCATGCAATAAAATGGTGAGCTGTAAATCATGCTCTGCCCACCAAACAATATGTATTTGAAGAGTGATTTTAATTGTTCTGTTTTACTTTGTCTTCTAACTTCTCCAATATTCAGACAGCTCCGCCGAGACCAACGTTTCACCCCCACACTGATATAAAATGGACCCAACCGTTTGGGTCTCTTTCCAAATTTGGTACCAAAGCCTCCCCCACAGTGCGGCAGCTATCTTGAATTGGCCCGTTCCCAGAAAGTTTTACTTCATTCAGTGTCATTCAGTATTATTCAAAATCTTTCAGTGTCATTCCAAATCATTCAATGTCATTCACAATCTTTCCACATCCTTCCACCTTCCATCGTTCAGTGTCATTCCACATTCTCTTTCATATATAACATAACATAACAATAACATAATCCTGGGTCAGCAGACACCTAATTAATGTGTTAATACATGATACATTTTTCTATAAGCAACCCTTATGATTGTAACGTATTTTTAATTCTTTCTAGGCGGGAACTGTCCGAACAAAAAATTCATGCAATTTGTAATTAGACACTTTGTCATACAAAAAGTCACTCAGGGCAAGAGAAAAAAAATTGTCACTTGCCCAAGTTGGGCAAGTAATTTGGCCACTCGGGCAAGGCAAATTTTAGTGGCACTTGCCCTATGGGCAAGCAGTTTTTAAAGTTAACTTCGAACCCTGTGATGGTGTCTTGTGACCTGTCTTTATCAGCTGATGTTCCATGAAGGCGTGCCTTACCTGTCACAAGAATGAAGGCAAGTCACGCCCCCCGCTGTCCATTCACTCCGCCAAGACGCTGCTCCAGGTGGTAGAGAGGATGAAGGCTCCCTTGTCTCTGTTCATGGTTTTTATGCCTCGCTTGCAGATCTCAATGGCCTCTCTGATCCAGCGCTGTAGTTTGTTCTCTTCTGTGCGGATGACCCTGCCCTTCTCCCGGTCCATGATGTGGTTTTCCCTTTTGCAGTGGTCAGTGATTGCTGATTTGTAATGTTCATGTTGTGCTTGTTCTTTTACTGCTCTGATTTTTTAATTTTTTTGACAGGTAAGTCACACCCTCATGGAACATCAGCTGATAAAGACTGGTCTCAAGACACCATCATGCGACACTCTGAAGAAGGCGAAAGACTCGCCGAAACATGTCAGGTAAAAAATTAACCTAAAACATAAATGTCTGCTTTTAATGAATCAGTCAAATATCAATAATAAGAAGACAAAATGAACCTAATACAAATAAATGAATGCTTAATAACTCCCCTGCACATGCTCCTAAAAATCCAAACCTTCACCTGTAAATAAAACGTCCCGACCTGAAGACATCTTAATGTTATTATTTTGTTTTACACACAGCGCCGCCAAGTGGAATCAAAAATTTGTTTTTATTTTAATTTTCACGTACTGCACGGTGCCCTTCTGACGAATCCGACTGAAAATTAGTCAGAAAAGACTCAAGACAATGATCTTACTCTCTGCCGAATTTTGTGACGTTTTGGCAAAAGGCGTGGCTATTACGGTGCTGAAAAGTCCGATTGTACTTTGTGACAACAAAAGCTCCGGCAACATGACTCAGATGATCCTATCTTCTCGAAGTTGTACACATTTGAGGATACTTCAGCCCTGAAGACTTCTACCAACTTATTTTTCATCGTAGTAGTAGCGCCACCAACTGGTAAAAGCTAATACAAGTTATTTTCTTGGATGTTTTTCTCCGTGCAACTCAACAAGGTCGCCCTCATATATGCTCGGATTACTGTTTCGGCCATGAGGATGTCACAATACGAAATTCGTCCTTTTTCGTGAAAGGTTGTGGGAGTGGCATTGCACTGTTCGGCAATAAAACAACGCTGATTATGAGGTTGTAAATATGAACGACAACTCGTGAAACTTTACACACACATCAGGCCGAGCAAATTTATATATATATATATATATATATATATATATATATATATATATATATATATATATATATATACGGGGAGAGAGAGAGTGAAATTCATGTTACAACAAAAAAAAACAAATTATTATTAAAACATATTATTTTTTAATTCCCCAGCCATTCTTTTTGTATTTATTTAATTACTCCGACTTTTACCTGCTGGTACGCCGTCCGGTGTGCCCTGTGAAATGAAAGGTGGCATTCTTTATTTATTTATTCATTTATTCATTCATAACTGACAGCCTCGCGCTCCGCTCGTGCCCGGGCGGAAGAGGTGCTCCAATTCGGCTTAACTGTGACACACGCCCGCCCTCCTCCCCCGGAACTTCCATTCGGTTAAACTTAGGGGCCGCTTGGCACCGCCCGTGCCCGGGGAAGGTGCTCCTCTTCGGCTTACTGTGACGCGAGCATACCCTCCTCCTCCGGAGCTTCCATTCAGTTAAACTTAGGGGCCGCTTGAAACCGCCCGTGCCCGGGGAAGGTGCTCCTCTTCGGCTTACTGTGACGCGAGCATCCCCTCCTCCTCCGGAGCTTCCATTCGGTTAAACTTAGGGGCCGCTTGGAACCGCCCGTGCCCGTGGAAGGTGCTCCTCTTCGGCTTACTGTGACGCGAGCATGCCCTCCTCCTCCGGAGCTTCCATTCGGTTAACCTTAGGGGCCGCTTGGAACCGCCCGTGCCCGGGGAAGGTGCTCCTCTTCGGCTTACTGTGACGCGAGCATGCCCTCCTCCTCCGGAGCTTCCATTCGGTTAAACTTAGGGGCCGCTTGGCACCGCCCGTGCCCGGGGAAGGTGTTCCTCTACGGCTTAACTGCCACGCACGCCGGCCGGAGCTCTGGTACGGTTCAAACCGCGCGAAACGTCGCCACCGATCGTGTCCGGGGGAACGTGCTCTTCTTCGTCCACTCTCCTCTTCGCCCACGCTCTTCTTCGGCGCACGCCGGCCGTCTAACTGCTCCAGCGCCCCGTCGTGCCGCTCGGCGAAACTACAATGCCCCCGAATATTTTTTAGACCCGCGAAGCACTGAACCCGCGAAAGGTGAACCGCGAAGTAGCGAGGGTTCACTGTATGTATAAGACCAAGACCTACAAAAAAGTCTCTTGGAGCAATGAGCTAGGTTTTACAGGAAGTCGGCCATTTTTAATTTACTTAAAAGGGGGCGGGTCACCACAATGGACTTTGTGTAGAAATTATTATTGGGGCCCGAGCAGCGACGGCGGCGAGGTCCCTATTGTTTTTGAAGAAATTATTATTAGGGCCCGAGCAGCGACCGCTACGAGGTCCCCATTGTTTTTGTGGAAATTATTATTATTTTTATTATTATTATTAGGGCCCGAGCAGTGACCGCTGCGAGGTCCCTATTGTTTTTCTAGAAATTGTTATTAGGGCCCGAGCTGCGACGGCTGCGAGGTCCCTATTGTTTTTGTAGAAAATATTATTACTTTTATTATTAATAATATTATTATTATTATTATTATTAGGGCCTGAGCAGCGACCGCTGCGAAGTCCCTATTGTTTTTGTAGAAATTATTATTATTATTATTTTTCCGATTGTTCGATCGCATTTTTGACCCCCGAAACATGCACAAAAACTCACCAAACTTGGCAGTCTCATCGGGCATGGCGAAAAATTTGATATTTTAACGTCTAATATGAACAGGAAGTGAGTTATGAATTTTTGAAAGTCCGACTTTTGCCCTTTTTTGCATGTTTACAGGGGTCATTCTTTTGCACCCTGATCCTAAAGGCTTCATCTGATTGCCTTAAAATTCTGTCTGTAGCATCTGAAGACCTGGGACAAACACTGGGGCTAAAATTTTTTGTTTCCGAAATACTATATGACAGGGGCGGGGCTTCAAAGTTTTCACTTAAGATTTCTTTCGCCGCAATGGACAAAATGCTTAATAACTCTCCTGCACATGCTGCTAAAAATCCAAAACTTCACATGTACATAAAGAGTCTGTACCTGAAGACATCTATATGTTTATATTCAGTTATACACCTTGCGCCAATCAATATCATTTTTTACATTTTGACGTACTGCACGGTGCCCTTTTAACGAATCTGATTGAAAATTGGCTAGAAAAGACTCAAGACATTGATCTTACTCTATCCCTATTTTTGTGACTTTCCTTCGAAGGGCGTGGCTATTACGGTGCCGCAGAGTCTGATTATTCTCCGTGGCAACAAAAGTTCCTGCAAAATGATTCAGATGATCCATCTTCTCGAAATTTTTCACATTTGAGGATATTCAGGCCCTGAAGACGGCTGCCAACTTATTTTTGATCGCAGTGGTAGCGCCACCAACTGGTTAAAACAAATACAAATTATTTTTGTTGATGTTTTTCTCCGGGCAGGTTAACAAAATCTACCTTATATTTGCTCGGATGAGTGTTTAGGCCTTGAGCATGTCACAATACAAAAGTCTTTCGCCTTCTTCAGAGTGTCACATGATGGTGTCTTGTGACCCGTCTTTATCAGCTGATGTTCCATGAGGGCGTGACTTACCTGTCACAAGAATGAAGGCAAGTCACGCCCCCCGCTGTCCGTTCACTCCGCCAAGATGCTGGTCCAGGTGGTAGAGAGGATGAAGGCTCCCTTGTCTCTGTTCATGGTTTTTATGCCTCGCTTGCAGATCTCAATGGCCTCTCTGATCCAGCGCTGTTGTTTGTTCTCTTCTGTGCGGATGACCCTGCCCTTCTCCCGGTCCATGATGTGGTTTTCCCTTTTGCAGTGGTCAGTGATTGCTGATTTGTAATGTTCATGTTGTGCTTGTTCTTTTACTGCTCTGATTTTTTTCATTTTTTTGACAGGTAAGCCACACCCTCATGGAACATCAGCTCAAGACACCATCATGCGACACTCTGAAGAAGGCGAAAGACTCGCCAAAACATGTCAGGTAAAAAATTATCCTAAAACATAATTGTCTGCTTTTAATGAATCAGTCAAATATCAATAATAAGAAGACAAAATGAACCTAATACAAATAAATGAATGCTTAATAACTCCCCTGCACATGCTCCTAAAAATCCAAACCTTCACCTGTAAATAAAACGTCCCGACCTGAAGACATCTTAATGTTATTATTTTGTTATACACACAGTGCCGCCAAGTGGAATCAAAAAATTTTTTTTATTTTAATTTTCACGTACTGCACGGTGCCCTTTTGACGAATCCGACTGAAAATTAGTCAGAAAAGAGTCTAGACAATGATCTTACTCTCTGCCGAATTTTGTGACGTTTTGGCAAAAGGCGTGGCTATTACGGTGCTGAAAAGTCCGATTGTACTCTGTGGCAACAAAAGCTCCAGCAACATGACTCAGATGATCCTATCTTCTCGAAGTTGCACACATTTGAGGATACTTAAGCCCTGAAGACATCTACCAACTTATTTTTCATCGTAGTAGTAGCGCCACCAACTGCTAATAGCTAATACAAGTTATTTTCTTGGATGTTTTTCTCCGTGCAACTCAACAAGGTCGCCCTCATATATGCTCGGATGACTGTTTCGGGCCATGAGGATGTCATAATACGAAATTTGTCCTTTTTCATGAAAAGTTGTGGGAGTGGCATTGCACTGTTCGGCAATAAAACAACGCTGATTATGAGGTTCTAAATATGAACAACAACTCGTGAAACTTTACACACACATCAGGCCGAGCAAATTTATCAATATTTTATACGTGAGTTGTGCAGCTTTTTTGAAATGGCTCACCATGGCCCTCGAGAAATGTTCAAAAAAGCAGCCCTGGTTGAGTGTTTCACCTCGCTTTTTGTAAATTTTATGGAGTACAGTGAACCCTCGGTTATCGCGGTTAATGGGGACCGAGACCACCCGCGAAAACTGAAAATCCGCGAAGTAGCGGCGCACCTTCAAAAATGCTTAAAAAAAATATACAATATATATAATAAATATATATATATATATATATATATATATATATATATATATATATATATATATATATATATACGGGGGGAGAGAGAGAGAGAGAGAGTGAAATTCATGTTATAACAAAAAAAACAAATTATTATTAAAACGTATTATTTTTTTATTCCCCAACCATTCTTTTTGTATTTATTTAATTACTCCGACTTTTACCTGCTGGTACGCCGTCCGGTGTGCCCTGTGAAATGAAAGGTGGCATTCTTTATTTATTTATTCATTTATTCATTCATAACTGACAGCCTCGCGCTCCGCTCGTGCCCGGGCAGAAGAGGTGCTCCAATTCGGCTTAACTGTGACACACGCCCGCCCTCCTCCCCCGGAGCTTCCATTCGGTTAAACTTAGGGGCCGCTTGGCACCGCCCGTGCCCGGGGAAGGTGCTCCTCTTCGGCTTACTGTGACGCGAGCATGCCCTCCTCCTCCGGAGCTTCCATTCGGTTAAACTTAGGGGCCGCTTGGAACCGCCCGTGCCCGGGGAAGGTGCTCCTCTTCGGCTTACTGTGACGCGAGCATGCCCTCCTCCTCCGGAGCTTCCATTCGGTTAAACTCAGGGGCCGCTTGGAACCGCCCGTGCCCGGGGAAGGTGCTCCTCTACGGCTTAACTGCCACGCACGCCGGCCGGTGCTCTGGTACGGTCCGAACCGCGCGAAACGTCGCCACCGATCGTGTCCGGGTGAACGTGCTCTTCTTCGTCCACTCTCCTCTTTGCCCACGCTCTTCTTCGGCGCCCGCCGGCCGTCTAACCGCTCCAGCGCCCCGTCGTGCCGCTCGGCGAAACTACAATGCCCCCGAATATTTTTTAGACCCGCGAAGCACTGAACCCGCGAAAGGTGAACCTCGAAGTAGCTAGGGTTCACTGTATGTATAAGACCAAGACCTACAAAAAAGTCTCTTGGAGCAATGAGCTAGGTTTTACAGGAAGTCGGCCATTTTGAATTTACTTAAAAGGGGGCGGGTCTCCACAATGGACTTTGTGTAGAAATTATTATTGGGGCCCGAGCAGCGACCGCGTCGAGGTCCCTATTGTTTTTGTAGAAATTATTATTACTTTTATTATTATTATTATTATTATTATTAGGGCCTGTGCAGCGACCGCTGCGAAGTCCCTATTGTTTTTGTAGAAATTATTATTATTATTATTTTTCCGATTGTTCGATCGCATTTTTGACCCCCGAAACATGCACAAAAACTCACCAAACTTGGCAGTCTCATCGGGCATGGCGAAAAATTTTATATTTTTTAACGTCTAATATGAACAGGAAGTGAGTTATGAATTTTTGAAAGTCCGACTTTTGCCCTTTTTTGCATGTTTACAGGGGTCATTCTTTTGCACCCTGATCCTAAAGGCTTCATCTGATTGCCTTAAAGTTCTGTCTGGAGCATCTTAAGACCTGGGACAAACACTGGGGCTAAAATTTTTTGTTTCCGAAATACTATATGACGGGGGCGGGGCTTCAAAGTTTTCACTTAAGATTTCCTTCGCCGCAATGGACAAAATGCTTAATAACTCTCCTGCACGTGCTGCTAAAAATCCAAAACTTCACATGTACATAAAGAGTCGGTACCTGAAGACATCTATATGTTTATATTCAGTTATACACCTTGCGCCAATCAATATAAATTTTTACATTTTGACGTACTGCACGGTGCCCTTTTAACGAATCCGATTGAAAATTGGCTAGAAAAGACTCAAGACATTGATCTTACTCTATCCCTATTTTTATGACTTTCCTTCAAAGGGCGTGGCTATTACGGTGCCGCAGAGTCTGATTATTCTCCGTGGCAACAAAAGTTCCTGCAAAATGATTCAGATGATCCATCTTCTGGAAATCTTTCACATTTGAGGATATTCAGGCCCTGAAGACGGCTGCCAACTTATTTTTGATCGCAGTGGTAGCGCCACCAACTGGTTAAAACAAATACAAATTATTTTCGTTGATGTTTTTCTCCGGGCAGGTTAACAAAATCTACCTTATATTTGCTCGGATGAGTGTTTAGGCCTTGAGCATGTCACAATACGAAAGTCTTTCGCCTTCTTCAGAGTGTCACATGATGGTGTCTTGTGACCCGTCTTTATCAGCTGATGTTCCATGAGGGCGTGACTTACCTGTCACAAGAATGAAGGCAAGTCACGCCCCCCGCTGTCCGTTCACTCCGCCAAGATGCTGGTCCAGGTGGTAGAGAGGATGAAGGCTCCCTTGTCTCTGTTCATGGTTTTTATGCCTCGCTTGCAGATCTCAATGGCCTCTCTGATCCAGCGCTGTTGTTTGTTCTCTTCTGTGCGGATGACCCTGCCCTTCTCCCGGTCCATGATGTGGTTTTCCCTTTTGCAGTGGTCAGTGATTGCTGATTTGTAATGTTCATGTTGTGCTTGTTCTTTTACTGCTCTGATTTTTTCATTTTTTTGACAGGTAAGTCACACCCTCATGGAACATCAGCTCAAGACACCATCATGCGACACTCTGAAGAAGGCGAAAGACTCGCCGAAACATGTCAGGTAAAAAATTAACCTAAAACATAATTGTCTGCTTTTAATGAATCAGTCAAATATCAATAATAAGAAGACAAAATGAACCTAATACAAATAAATGAATGCTTAATAACTCCCCTGCACATGCTCCTAAAAATCCAAACCTTCACCTGTAAATAAAACGTCCCGACCTGAAGACATCTTAATGTTATTATTTTGTTATACACACAGTGCCGCCAAGTGGAATCAAAAATTTGTTTTTATTTTAATTTTCACGTACTGCACGGTGCCCTTTTGACGAATCCGACTGAAAATTAGTCAGAAAAGACTCAAGACAATGATCTTACTCTCTGCCGAATTTTGTGACGTTTTGGCAAAAGGCGTGGCTATTAAGGTGCTGAAAAGTCCAATTGTACTCTGTGGCAACAAAAGCTCCGGCAACATGACTCAGATGATCCTATCTTCTCGAAGTTGTACACATTTGAGGATACTTCAGCCCTGAAGACATCTACCAACTTATTTTACATCGTAGTAGTAGCGCCACCAACTGGTAAAAGCTAATACAAGTTATTTTCTTGGATGTTTTTCTCCGTGCAACTCAACAAGGTCGCCCTCATATATGCTCGGATTACTGTTTCGGCCATGAGGATGTCACAATACGAAATTCGTGATTTTTCGTGAAAAGTTGTGGGAGTGGCATTGCACTGTTCGGCAATAAAACAAAGCTGATTATGAGGTTCTAAATATGAACGACAACTCGTAAAACTTTACACACACATCAGGCCGAGCAAATTTATCAATATTTTATAAGTTAGTTGTGCAGCTTTTTTGAAATGGCTCGCCATGGCCCTCGAGAAATGTTAAAAAAAAGCAGCTCTGGTTGAGTGTTTCACCTCGCTTTTTGTAAATTTTATGGAGTACAGTGAACCCTTGGTTATCGCGGTTAATGGGGACCGAGACCACCCGCGAAAACTGAAAATCCGCGAAGTAGCGGCGCACCTTCAAAAATGCTTAAAAAAAATATACAATATATATAATAAATATATAAATATATATATATATATATATATATATATATATATATATATACGGGGAGAGAGAGAGTGAAATTCATGTTATAACAAAAAAACCAAATTATTATTAAAACGTATTATTTTTTTATTCCCCAGCCATTCTTTTTGTATTTATTTAATTACTCCGACTTTTACCTGCTGGTACGCCGTCCGGTGTGCCCTGTGAAATGAAAGGTAGCATTCTTTATTTATTTATTCATTTATTCATTCATAACTGACAGCCTCGCGCTCCGCTCGTGCCCGGGCAGAAGAGGTGCTCCAATTTGGCTTAACTGTGACACACGCCCGTCCTCCTCCCCCGGAGCTTCCATTCGGTTAAACTTAGGGGCCGCTTGGCACCGCCCGTGCCCGGGGAAGGTGCTCCTCTTCGGCTTACTGTGACGCGAGCATGCCCTCCTCCTCCGGAGCTTCCATTCGGTTAAACTTAGGGGCCGCTTGGAACCGCCCGTGCCCGGGGAAGGTGCTCCTCTTCGGCTTACTGTGACGCGAGCATGCCCTCCTCCTCCGGAGCTTCCATTCGGTTAAACTTAGGGGCCGCTTGGAACCGCCCGTGCCCGGGGAAGGTGCTCCTCTTCGGCTTACTGTGACGCGAGCATGCCCTCCTCCTCCGGAGCTTCCATTCGGTTAAACTTAGGGGCCGCTTGGCACCGCCCGTGCCCGGGGAAGGTGCTCCTCTACGGCTTAACTGCCACGCACGCTGGCCGGAGCTCTGGTACGGTCCGAACCGCGCGAAACGTCGCCACCGATCGTGTCCGGGGGAACGTGCTCTTCTTCGTCCACTCTCCTCTTCGCCCACGCTCTTCTTCGGCGCACGCCGGCCGTCTAACCGCTCCAGCGCCCCGTCGTGCCGCTCTGCGAAACTACAATGCCCCCGAATATTTTTTAGACCCGCGAAGCACTGAACCCGCGAAAGGTGAACCGCGAAGTAGCGAGGGTTCACTGTATGTATAAGACCAAGACCTACAAAAAAGTCTCTTGGAGCAATGAGCTAGGTTTTACAGGAAGTCGGCCATTTTGAATTTACTTAAAAGGGGGCGGGTCACCACAATGGACTTTGTGTAGAAATTATTATTGGGGCCCGAGCAGCGACCGCGGCGAGGTCCCTATTGTTTTTGAAGAAAATATTATTACTTTTATTATTATTATTATTATTATTATTATTAGGGCCTGAGCAGCGACCGCTGTGAAGTCCCTATTGTTTTTGTAGAAATTATTATTATTATTATTTTTCCGATTGTTCGATCGCATTTTTGACCCCCGAAACATGCACAAAAACTCACCAAACTTGGCAGTCTCATCGGGCATGGCGAAAAATTTGATATTTTAACGTCTAATATGAACAAGAAGTGAGTTATGAATTTTTGAAAGTCCGACTTTTGCCCTTTTTTGCATGTTTACAGGGGTCATTCTTTTGCACCCTGATCCTAAAGGCTTCATCTGATTGCCTTAAAATTCTGTCTGTAGCATCTGAAGACCTGGGACAAACACTGGGGCTAAAATTTTTTGTTTCCGAAATACTATATGACGGGGGCGGGGCATCAAAGTTTTCACTTAAGATTTCCTTCGCCGCAATGGACAAAATGCTTAATAACTCTCCTGCACATGCTGCTAAAAATCCAAAACTTCACATGTACATAAAGAGTCTGTACCTGAAGACATCTATATGTTTATATTCAGTTATACACCTTGCGCCAATCAATATCATTTTTTACATTTTGACGTACTGCACGGTGCCCTTTTAACGAATCTGATTGAAAATTGGCTAGAAAAGACTCAAGACATTGATCTTACTCTATCCCTATTTTTGTGACTTTCCTTCGAAGGGCGTGGCTATTACGGTGCCGCAGAGTCTGATTATTCTCCGTGGCAACAAAAGTTCCTGCAAAATGATTCAGATGATCCATCTTCTCGAAATTTTTCACATTTGAGGATATTCAGGCCCTGAAGACGGCTGCCAACTTATTTTTGATCGCAGTGGTAGCGCCACCAACTGGTTAAAACAAATACAAATTATTTTCGTTGATTTTTTTCTCCGGGCAGGTTAACAAAATCTACCTTACATTTGCTCGGATGAGTGTTTAGGCCTTGAGGATGTCACAATACGAAAGTCTTTCGCCTTCTTCAGAGTGTCACATGATGGTGTCTTGTGGCCCGTCTTTATCAGCTGATGTTCCATGAGGGCGTGACTTACCTGTCACAAGAATGAAGGCAAGTCACGCCCCCCGCTGTCCGTTCACTCCGCCAAAATGCTGCTCCAGGTGGTAGAGAGGATGAAGGCTCCCTTGTCTCTGTTCATGGTTTTTATGCCTCGCTTGCAGATCTCAATGGCCTCTCTGATCCAGCGCTGTTGTTTGTTCTCTTCGGTGCGGATGACCCTGCCCTTCTCCCGGTCCATGATGTGGTTTTCCCTTTTGCAGTGGTCAGTGATTGCTGATTTGTAATGTTCATGTTGTGCTTGTTCTTTTACTGCTCTGATTTTTTCATTTTTTTGACAGGTAAGTCACACCCTCATGGAACATCAGCTGATAAAGACGGGTCTCAAGACACCATCATGCGACACTCTGAAGAAGGCAAAAGACTCGCCGAAACATGTCAGGTAAAAAATTAACCTAAAACATAATTGTCTGCTTTTAATGAATCAGTCAAATATCAATAATAAGAAGACAAAATGAACCTAATACAAATAAATGAATGCTTAATAACTCCCCTGCACATGCTCCTAAAAATCCAAACCTTCACCTGTAAATAAAACGTCCCGACCTGAAGACATCTTAATGTTATTATTTTGTTATACACACAGCGCCGCCAAGTGGAATCAAAAATTTGTTTTTATTTTAATTTTCACGTACTGCACGGTGCCCTTTTGACGAATCCGACTGAAAATTAGTCAGAAAAGACTCAAGACAATGATCTTACTCTCTGCCGAATTTTGTGAAGTTTTGGCAAAAGGCGTGGCTATTACGGTGCTGAAAAGTCCGATTGTACTCTGTGGCAACAAAAGCTCCGGCAACATGACTCAGATGATCCTATCTTCTCGAAGTTGTACACATTTGAGGATACTTCAGCCCTGAAGACATCTACCGACTTATTTTTCATCGTAGTAGTAGCGCCACCAACTGGTAAAAGCTAATACAAGTTATTTTCTTGGATGTTTTTCTCCGTGCAACTCAACAAGGTCGCCCTCATATATGCTCGGATGACTGTTTCGGCCATGAGGATGTCACAATACGAAATTCGTGATTTTTCGTGAAAAGTTGTGGGAGTGGCATTGCACTGTTCGGCAATAAAACAAAGCTGATTATGAGGTTCTAAATATGAACGACATCTCGTAAAACTTTACACACACATCAGGCCGAGCAAATTTATCAATATTTTATACGTTAGTTGTGCAGCTTTTTTGAAATGGCTCGCCATGGCCCTCGAGAAATGTTCAAAAAAGCAGCCCTGATTGAGTGTTTCACCTCGCTTTTTGTAAATTTTATGGAGTACAGTGAACCCTCGGTTATCGCGGTTAATGGGGACCGAGACCACCCGCGAAAACTGAAAATCCGCGAAGTAGCGGCGCACCTTCAAAAATGCTTAAAAAAAATATACAATATATATAATAAATATATATATATATATATATATATATATATATATATATATATACGGGGAGAGAGAGAGTGAAATTCATTTTATAACAAAAAAACCAAATTATTATTAAAACGTATTATTTTTTTATTCCCCAGCCATTCTTTTTGTATTTATTTAATTACTCCGACTTTTACCTGCTGGTACGCCGTCCGGTGTGCCCTGTGAAATGAAAGGTGGCATTCTTTATTTATTTATTCATTTATTCATTCATAACTGACAGCCTCGCGCTCCGCTCGTGCCCGGGCGGAAGAGGTGCTCCAATTCGGCTTAACTGTGACACACGCCCGCCCTCCTCCCCCGGAACTTCCATTCGGTTAAACTTAGGGTCCGCTTGGCACCGCCCGTGCCCGGGGAAGGTGCTCCTCTTCGGCTTACTGTGACGCGAGCATGCCCTCCTCCTCCGGAGCTTCCATTCAGTTAAACTTAGGGGCCGCTTGGAACCGCCCGTGCCCGGGGAAGGTGCTCCTCTTCGGCTTACTGTGACGCGAGCATGCCCTCCTCCTCCGGAGCTTCCATTCGGTTAAACTTAGGGGCCGCTTGGAACCGCCCGTGCCCGGGGAAGGTGCTCCTCTTCGGCTTACTGTGACGCGAGCATGCCCTCCTCCTCCGGAGCTTCCATTCGGTTAAACTTAGGGGCTGCTTGGCACCGCCCGTGCCCGGGGAAGGTGCTCCTCTACGGCTTAACTGCCACGCACGCCGGCCGGAGCTCTGGTACGGTCCGAACCGCGCGAAACGTCGCCACCGATCGTGTCCGGGAGAACGTGCTCTTCTTCGTCCACTCTCCTCTTCGCCCACGCTCTTCTTCGGCGCACGCCGGCCGTCTAACCGCTCCAGCGCCCCGTCGTGCCGCTCGGCGAAACTACAATGCCCCCGAATATTTTTTAGACCCGCGAAGCACTGAACCCGCGAAAGGTGAACCGCGAAGTAGCGAGGGTTCACTGTATGTATAAGACCAAGACCTACAAAAAAGTCTCTTGGAGCAATGAGCTAGGTTTTACAGGAAGTCGGCCATTTTGAATTTACTTAAAAGGGGGCGGGTCACCACAATGGACTTTGTGTAGAAATTATTATTGGGGCCCGAGCAGTGACGGCGGCGAGGTCCCTATTGTTTTTGTAGAAATTATTATTAGGGCCTGAGCAGCGACCGCTACGAGGTCCCCATTGTTTTTGTGGAAATTATTATTATTTTTATTATTATTATTATTAGGGCCCGAGCAGTGACCGCTGCGAGGTCCCTATTGTTTTTCTAGAAATTGTTATTAGGGCCCGAGCTGCGACGGCTGCGAGGTCCCTATTGTTTTTGTAGAAAATATTATTACTTTTATTATTATTAATATTATTATTATTATTATTAGGGCCTGAGCAGCGACCGCTGCGAAGTCCCTATTGTTTTTGTAGAAATTATTATTATTATTATTTTTCCGATTGTTCGATCGCATTTTTGACCCCCGAAACATGCACAAAAACTCACAAAACTTGGCAGTCTCATCGGGAATGGCGAAAAATTTGATATTTTAACGTCTAATATGAACAGGAAGTGAGTTATGAATTTTTGAAAGTCCGACTTTTGCCCTTTTTTGCATGTTTACAGGGGTCATTCTTTTGCACCCTGATCCTAAAGGCTTCATCTGATTGCCTTAAAATTCTGTCTGTAGCATCTGAAGACCTGGGACAAACACTGGGGCTAAAATTTTTTGTTTCCGAAATACTATATGACGGGGGCGGGGCTTCAAAGTTTTCACTTAAGATTTCCTTCGCCGCAATGGACAAAATGCTTAATAACTCTCCTGCACATGCTGCTAAAAATCCAAAACTTCACATGTACATAAAAAGTCTGTACCTGAAGACATCTATATGTTTATATTCAGTTATACACCTTGCGCCAATCAATATCATTTTTTACATTTTGACGTACTGCACGGTGCCCTTTTAACGAATCTGATTGAAAATTGGCTAGAAAAGACTCAAGACATTGATCTTACTCTATCCCTATTTTTGTGACTTTCCTTCGAAGGGCGTGGCTATTACGGTGCCGCAGAGTCTGATTATTCTCCGTGGCAACAAAAGTTCCTGCAAAATGATTCAGATGATCCATCTTCTCGAAATTTTTCACATTTGAGGATATTCAGGCCCTGAAGACGGCTGCCAACTTATTTTTGATCGCAGTGGTAGCGCCACCAACTGGTTAAAACAAATACAAATTATTTTCGTTGATGTTTTTCTCCGGGCAGGTGAACAAAATCTACCTTATATTTGCTCGGATGAGTGTTTAGGCCTTGAGCATGTCACAATACGAAAGTCTTTCGCCTTCTTCAGAGTGTCACATGATGCTGTCTTGTGACCCGTCTTTATCAGCTGATGTTCCATGAGGGCGTGACTTACCTGTCACAAGAATGAAGGCAAGTCACGCCCCCCGCTGTCCGTTCACTCCGCCAAGATGCTGGTCCAGGTGGTAGAGAGGATGAAGGCTCCCTTGTCTCTGTTCATGGTTTTTATGCCTCGCTTGCAGATCTCAATGGCCTCTCTGATCCAGCGCTGTTGTTTGTTCTCTTCTGTGCGGATGACCCTGCCCTTCTCCCGGTCCATGATGTGGTTTTCCCTTTTGCAGTGGTCAGTGATTGCTGATTTGTAATGTTCATGTTGTGCTTGTTCTTTTACTGCTCTGATTTTTCATTTTTTTGACAGGTAAGTCACACCCTCATGGAACATCAGCTCAAGACACCATCATGCGACACTCTGAAGAAGGCGAAAGACTCGCCGAAACATGTCAGGTAAAAAATTAACCTAAAACATAATTGTCTGCTTTTAATGAATCAGTCAAATATCAATAATAAGAAGACAAAATGAACCTAATACAAATAAATGAATGCTTAATAACTCCCCTGCACATGCTCCTAAAAATCCAAACCTTCACCTGTAAATAAAACGTCCCGACCTGAAGACATCTTAATGTTATTATTTTGTTATACACACAGTGCCGCCAAGTGGAATCAAAAATTTGTTTTTATTTTAATTTTCACGTACTGCACGGTGCCCTTTTGACGAATCCGACTGAAAATTTGTCAGAAAAGACTCAAGACAATGATCTTACTCTCTGCCGAATTTTGTGACGTTTTGGCAAAAGGCGTGGCTATTAAGGTGCTGAAAAGTCCGATTGTACTTTGTGGCAACAAAAGCTCCGGCAACATGACTCAGATGATCCTATCTTCTCGAAGTTGTACACATTTGAGGATACTTCAGCCCTGAAGACATCTACCAACTTATTTTACATCGTAGTAGTAGCGCCACCAACTGGTAAAAGCTAATACAAGTTATTTTCTTGGATGTTTTTCTCCGTGCAACTCAACAAGGTCGCCCTCATATATGCTCGGATGACTGTTTCGGCCATGAGGATGTCACAATACGAAATTCGTGATTTTTCGTGAAAAGTTGTGGGAGTGGCATTGCACTGTTCGGCAATAAAACAAAGCTGATTATGAGGTTCTAAATATGAACGACAACTCGTAAAACTTTACACACACATCAGGCCGAGCAAATTTATCAATATTTTATAAGTTAGTTGTGCAGCTTTTTTGAAATGGCTCGCCATGGCCCTCGAGAAATGTTAAAAAAAAGCAGCTCTGGTTGAGTGTTTCACCTCGCTTTTTGTAAATTTTATGGAGTACAGTGAACCCTCGGTTATCGCGGTTAATGGGGACCGAGACCACCCGCGAAAACTGAAAATCCGCGAAGTAGCGGCGCACCTTCAAAAATGCTTAAAAAAAATATACAATATATATAATAAATATATATATATATATATATATATATATATATATATATATATATATATATATATATATACGGGGAGAGAGAGAGTGAAATTCATTTTACAACAAAAAAACCAAATTATTATTAAAACGTATTATTTTTTTATTCCCCAGCCATTCTTTTCGTATTTATTTAATTACTCCGACTTTTACCTGCTGGTACGCCGTCCGGTGTGCCCTGTGAAATGAAAGGTGGCATTCTTTATTTATTTATTCATTTATTCATTCATAACTGACAGCCTCGCGCTCCGCTCGTGCCCGGGCGGAAGAGGTGCTCCAATTCGGCTTAACTGTGACACACGCCCGCCCTCCTCCCCCGGAACTTCCATTCGGTTAAACTTAGGGGCCGCTTGGCACCGCCCGTGCCCGGGGAAGGTGCTCCTCTTCGGCTTACTGTGACGCGAGCATGCCCTCCTCCTCCGGAGCTTCCATTCGGTTAAACTTAGGGGCCGCTTGGAACCGCCCGTGCCCGGGGAAGGTGCTCCTCTTCGGCTTACTGTGACGCGAGCATGCCCTCCTCCTCCGGAGCTTCCATTCGGTTAAACTTAGGGGCCGCTTGGAACCGCCCGTGCCCGGGGAAGGTGCTCCTCTTCGGCTTACTGTGACGCGAGCATGCCCTCCTCCTCCGGAGCTTCCATTCGGTTAAACTTAGGGGCCGCTTGGCACCGCCCGTGCCCGGGGAAGGTGCTCCTCTACGGCTTAACTGCCACGCACGCCGGCCGGAGCTCTGGTACGGTCCGAACCGCGCGAAACGTCGCCACCGATCGTGTCCGGGGGAACGTGCTCTTCTTCGTCCACTCTCCTCTTCGCCCACGCTCTTCTTCGGCGCACGCCGGCCGTCTAACCGCTCCAGCGCCCCGTCGTGCCGCTCTGCGAAACTACAATGCCCCCGAATATTTTTTAGACCCGCGAAGCACTGAACCCGCGAAAGGTGAACCGCGAAGTAGCGAGGGTTCACTGTATGTATAAGACCAAGACCTACAAAAAAGTCTCTTGGAGCAATGAGCTAGGTTTTACAGGAAGTCGGCCATTTTGAATTTACTTAAAAGGGGGCGGGTCACCACAATGGACTTTGTGTAGAAATTATTATTGGGGCCCGAGCAGCGACCGCGGCGAGGTCCCTATTGTTTTTGAAGAAAATATTATTACTTTTATTATTATTATTATTATTATTATTATTAGGGCCTGAGCAGCGACCGCTGTGAAGTCCCTATTGTTTTTGTAGAAATTATTATTATTATTATTTTTCCGATTGTTCGATCGCATTTTTGACCCCCGAAACATGCACAAAAACTCACCAAACTTGGCAGTCTCATCGGGCATGGCGAAAAATTTGATATTTTAACGTCTAATATGAACAAGAAGTGAGTTATGAATTTTTGAAAGTCCGACTTTTGCCCTTTTTTGCATGTTTACAGGGGTCATTCTTTTGCACCCTGATCCTAAAGGCTTCATCTGATTGCCTTAAAATTCTGTCTGTAGCATCTGAAGACCTGGGACAAACACTGGGGCTAAAATTTTTTGTTTCCGAAATACTATATGACGGGGGCGGGGCATCAAAGTTTTCACTTAAGATTTCCTTCGCCGCAATGGACAAAATGCTTAATAACTCTCCTGCACATGCTGCTAAAAATCCAAAACTTCACATGTACATAAAAAGTCTGTACCTGAAGACATCTATATGTTTATATTCAGTTATACACCTTGCGCCAATCAATATCATTTTTTACATTTTGACGTACTGCACGGTGCCCTTTTAACGAATCTGATTGAAAATTGGCTACAAAAGACTCAAGACATTGATCTTACTCTATCCCTATTTTTGTGACTTTCCTTCGAAGGGCGTGGCTATTACGGTGCCGCAGAGTCTGATTATTCTCCGTGGCAACAAAAGTTCCTGCAAAATGATTCAGATGATCCATCTTCTCGAAATTTTTCACATTTGAGGATATTCAGGCCCTGAAGACGGCTGCCAACTTATTTTTGATCGCAGTGGTAGCGCCACCAACTGGTTAAAACAAATACAAATTATTTTCGTTGATGTTTTTCTCCGGGCAGGTGAACAAAATCTACCTTATATTTGCTCGGATGAGTGTTTAGGCCTTGAGCATGTCACAATACGAAAGTCTTTCGCCTTCTTCAGAGTGTCACATGATGCTGTCTTGTGACCCGTCTTTATCAGCTGATGTTCCATGAGGGCGTGACTTACCTGTCACAAGAATGAAGGCAAGTCACGCCCCCCGCTGTCCGTTCACTCCGCCAAGATGCTGGTCCAGGTGGTAGAGAGGATGAAGGCTCCCTTGTCTCTGTTCATGGTTTTTATGCCTCGCTTGCAGATCTCAATGGCCTCTCTGATCCAGCGCTGTTGTTTGTTCTCTTCTGTGCGGATGACCCTGCCCTTCTCCCGGTCCATGATGTGGTTTTCCCTTTTGCAGTGGTCAGTGATTGCTGATTTGTAATGTTCATGTTGTGCTTGTTCTTTTACTGCTCTGATTTTTTTCATTTTTTTGACAGGTAAGTCACACCCTCATGGAACATCAGCTCAAGACACCATCATGCGACACTCTGAAGAAGGCGAAAGACTCGCCGAAACATGTCAGGTAAAAAATTAACCTAAAACATAATTGTCTGCTTTTAATGAATCAGTCAAATATCAATAATAAGAAGACAAAATGAACCTAATACAAATAAATGAATGCTTAATAACTCCCCTGCACATGCTCCTAAAAATCCAAACCTTCACCTGTAAATAAAACGTCCCGACCTGAAGACATCGTAATGTTATTATTTTGTTATACACACAGTGCCGCCAAGTGGAATCAAAAATTTGTTTTTATTTTAATTTTCACGTACTGCACGGTGCCCTTTTGACGAATCCGACTGAAAATTAGTCAGAAAAGACTCAAGACAATGATCTTACTCTCTGCCGAATTTCTTGACGTTTTGGCAAAAGGCGTGGCTATTAAGGTGCTGAAAAGTCCGATTGTACTCTGTGGCAACAAAAGCTCCGGCAACATGACTCAGATGATCCTATCTTCTCGAAGTTGTACACATTTGAGGATACTTCAGCCCTGAAGACATCTACCAACTTATTTTACATCGTAGTAGTAGCGCCACCAACTGGTAAAAGCTAATACAAGTTATTTTCTTGGATGTTTTTCTCCGTGCAACTCAACAAGGTCGCCCTCATATATGCTCGGATGACTGTTTCGGCCATGAGGATGTCACAATACGAAATTCGTCCTTTTTCGTGAAAAGTTGTGGGAGTGGAATTACACTGTTCGGCAATAAAACAAAGCTGATTATGAGGTTCTAAATATGAACGACAACTCGTAAAACTTTACACACACATCAGGCCGAGCAAATTTATCAATATTTTATACGTTAGTTGTGCAGCTTTTTTGAAATGGCTCGCCATGGCCCTCGAGAAATGTTAAAAAAAGCAGCTCTGGTTGAGTGTTTCACCTCGCTTTTTGTAAATTTTATGGAGTACAGTGAACCCTCGGTTATCGCGGTTAATGGGGACCGAGACCACCCGCGAAAACTGAAAATCCGCGAAGTAGCGGCGCACCTTCAAAAATGCTTAAAAAAAATATACAATATATATAATAAATATATATATATATATATATATATATATATATATATATATATATATATACGGGGAGAGAGAGAGTGAAATTCATGTTATAACAAAAAAAACAAATTATTATTAAAACGTATTATTTTTTTATTCCCCAGCCATTCTTTTAGTATTTATTTAATTACTCCGACTTTTACCTGCTGGTACGCCGTCCGGTGTGCCCTGTGAAATGAAAGGTGGCATTCTTTATTTATTTATTCATTTATTCATTCATAACTGACAGCCTCGCGCTCCGCTCGTGCCCGGGCAGAAGAGGTGCTCCAATTTGGCTTAACTGTGACACACGCCCGCCCTCCTCCCCCGGAGCTTCCATTCGGTTAAACTTAGGGGCCGCTTGGCACCGCCCGTGCCGGGGGAAGGTGCTCCTCTTCGGCTTACTGTGACGCGAGCATGCCCTCCTCCTCCGGAGCTTCCATTCGGTTAAACTTAGGGGCCGCTTGGAACCGCCCGTGCCCGGGGAAGGTGCTCCTCTACGGCTTAACTGCCACGCACGCCGGCCGGAGCTCTGGTACGGTCCGAACCGCGCGAAACGTCGCCACCGATCGTGTCCGGGGGAACGTGCTCTTCTTCGTCCACTCTCCTCTTCGCCCACGCTCTTCTTCGGCGCACGCCGGCCGTCTAACCGCTCCAGCGCCCCGTCGTGCCGCTCTGCGAAACTACAATGCCCCCGAATATTTTTTAGACCCGCGAAGCACTGAACCCGCGAAAGGTGAACCGCGAAGTAGCGAGGGTTCACTGTATGTATAAGACCAAGACCTACAAAAAAGTCTCTTGGAGCAATGAGCTAGGTTTTACAGGAAGTCGGCCATTTTGAATTTACTTAAAAGGGGGCGGGTCACCACAATGGACTTTGTGTAGAAATTATTATTGGGGCCCGAGCAGCGACCGCGGCGAGGTCCCTATTGTTTTTGTAGAAAACATTATTACTTTTATTATTATTATTATTATTATTATTAGGGCCTGAGCAGCGACCGCTGCGAAGTCCCTATTGTTTTTGTAGAAATTATTATTATTATTATTTTTCCGATTGTTCGATCGCATTTTTGACCCCCGAAACATGCACAAAAACTCACCAAACTTGGCAGTCTCATCGGGCATGGCGAAAAATTTGATATTTTAACGTCTAATATGAACAGGAAGTGAGTTATGAATTTTTGAAAGTCCGACTTTTGCCCTTTTTTGCATGTTTACAGGGGTCATTCTTTTGCACCCTGATCCTAAAGGCTTCATCTGATTGCCTTAAAATTCTGTCTGTAGCATCTGAAGACCTGGGACAAACACTGGGGCTAAAACTTTTTGTTTCCGAAATACTATATGACGGGGGCGGGGCTTCAAAGTTTTCACTTAAGATTTCCTTCGCCGCAATGGACAAAATGCTTAATAACTCTCCTTCACATGCTGCTAAAAATCCAAAACTTCACATGTACATAAAGAGTCTGTACCTGAAGACATCGACATGTTTATATTCAGTTATACACCTTGCGCCAATCAATATCATTTTTTACATTTTGACGTACTGCATGGTACCCTTTTAACGAATCCGATTGAAAATTGGCTAGAAAAGACTCAAGACATTGATCTTACTCTATCCCTATTTTTATGACTTTCCTTCAAAGGGCGTGGCTATTACGGTGCCGCAGAGTCTGATTATTCTCCGTGGCAACAAAAGTTCCTGCAAAATGATTCAGATGATCCATCTTCTGGAAATCTTTCACATTTGAGGATATTCAGGCCCTGAAGACGGCTGCCAACTTATTTTTGATCGCAGTGGTAGCGCCACCAACTGGTTAAAACAAATACAAATTATTTTCGTTGATGTTTTTCTCCGGGCAGGTGAACAAAATCTACCTTATATTTGCTCGGATGAGTGTTTAGGCCTTGAGCATGTCACAATACAAAAGTCTTTCGCCTTCTTCAGAGTGTCACATGATGCTGTCTTGTGACCCGTCTTTATCAGCTGATGTTCCATGAGGGCGTGACTTACCTGTCACAAGAATGAAGGCAAGTCACGCCCCCCGCTGTCCGTTCACTCCGCCAAGATGCTGGTCCAGGTGGTAGAGAGGATGAAGGCTCCCTTGTCTCTGTTCATGGTTTTTATGCCTCGCTTGCAGATCTCAATGGCCTCTCTGATCCAGCGCTGTTGTTTGTTCTCTTCTGTGCGGATGACCCTGCCCTTCTCCCGGTCCATGATGTGGTTTTCCCTTTTGCAGTGGTCAGTGATTGCTGATTTGTAATGTTCATGTTGTGCTTGTTCTTTTACTGCTCTGATTTTTTCATTTTTTTGACAGGTAAGTCACACCCTCATGGAACATCAGCTGATAAAGACGGGTCTCAAGACACCATCATGCGACACTCTGAAGAAGGCGAAAGACTCGCCGAAACATGTCAGGTAAAAAATTAACCTAAAACATAATTGTCTGCTTTTAATGAATCAGTCAAATATCAATAATAAGAAGACAAAATGAACCTAATACAAATAAATGAATGCTTAATAACTCCCCTGCACATGCTCCTAAAAATCCAAACCTTCACCTGTAAATAAAACGTCCCGACCTGAAGACATCTTAATGTTATTATTTTGTTATACACACAGTGCCGCCAAGTGGAATCAAAAATTTTTTTTTATTTTAATTTTCACGTACTGCACGGTGCCCTTTTGACGAATCCGACTGAAAATTAGTCAGAAAAGACTCAAGACAATGATCTTACTCTCTGCCGAATTTTGTGACGTTTTGGCAAAAGGCGTGGCTATTAAGGTGCTGAAAAGTCCGATTGTACTCTGTGGCAACAAAAGCTCCGGCAACATGACTCAGATGATCCTATCTTCTCGAAGTTGTACACATTTGAGGATACTTCAGCCCTGAAGACATCTACCAACTTATTTTACATCGTAGTAGTAGCGCCACCAACTGGTAAAAGCTAATACAAGTTATTTTCTTGGATGTTTTTCTCCGTGCAACTCAACAAGGTCGCCCTCATATATGCTCGGATGACTGTTTCGGCCATGAGGATGTCACAATACGAAATTAGTCCTTTTTCGTGAAAAGTTGTGGGAGTGGCATTGCACTGTTCGGCAATAAAACAACGCTGATTATGAGGTTCTAAATATGAACGACAACTCGTGAAACTTTACACACACATCAGGCCGAGCAAATTTATCAATATTTTATACGTTAGTTGTGCAGCTTTTTTGAAATGGCTCGCCATGGCCCTCGAGAAATGTTTTAAAAAAAGCAGCTCTGGTTGAGTGTTTCACCTCGCTTTTTGTAAATTTTATGGAGTACAGTGAACCCTCGGTTATCGCGGTTAATGGGGACCGAGACCACCCGCGAAAACTGAAAATCCGCGAAGTAGCGGCGCACCTTCAAAAATGCTTAAAAAAAATATACAATATATATAATAAATATATATATATATATATATATATATATATATATATATATACGGGAAGAGAGAGAGTGAAATTCATGTTATAACAAAAAAAACTAATTATTATTAAAACGTATTATTTTTTTATTCCCCAGCCATTCTTTTTGTATTTATTTAATTACTCCGACTTTTACCTGCTGGTACGCCGTCCGGTGTGCCCTGTGAAATGAAAGGTGGCATTCTTTATTTATTTATTCATTTATTCATTCATAACTGACAGCCTCGCGCTCCGCTCGTGCCCGGGCAGAAGAGGTGCTCCAATTTGGCTTAACTGTGACACACGCCCGCCCTCCTCCCCCGGAGCTTCCATTCGGTTAAACTTAGGGGCCGCTTGGCACCGCCCGTGCCCGGGGAAGGTGCTCCTCTTCGGCTTACTGTGACGCGAGCATGCCCTCCTCCTCCGGAGCTTCCATTCGGTTAAACTTAGGGGCCGCTTGGAACCGCCCGTGCCCGGGGAAGGTGCTCCTCTTCGGCTTACTGTGACGCGAGCATGCCCTCCTCCTCCGGAGCTTCCATTCGGTTAAAGTTAGGGGCCGCTTGGCACCGCCCGTGCCCGGGGAAGGTGCTCCTCTACGGCTTAACTGCCACGCACGCTGGCCGGAGCTCTGGTACGGTCCGAACCGCGCGAAACGTCGCCACCGATCGTGTCCGGGGGAACGTGCTCTTCTTCGTCCACTCTCCTCTTCGCCCACGCTCTTCTTCGGCGCACGCCGGCCGTCTAACCGCTCCAGCGCCCCGTCGTGCCGCTCGGCGAAACTACAATGCCCCCGAATATTTTTTAGACCCGCGAAGCACTGAACCCGCGAAAGGTGAACCGCGAAGTAGCGAGGGTTCACTGTATGTATAAGACCAAGACCTACAAAAAAGTCTCTTGGAGCAATGAGCTAGGTTTTACAGGAAGTCGGCCATTTTGAATTTACTTAAAAGGGGGCGGGTCACCACAATGGACTTTGTGTAGAAATTATTATTGGGGCCCGAGCAGCGACCGCGGCGAGGTCCCTATTGTTTTTGTAGAAAATATTATTACTTTTATTATTATTATTATTATTATTATTAGGGCCTGAGCAGCGACCGCTGCGAAGTCCCTATTGTTTTTGTAGAAATTATTATTATTATTATTTTTCCGATTGTTCGATCGCATTTTTGACCCCCGAAACATGCACAAAAACTCACCAAACTTGGCAGTCTCATCGGGCATGGCGAAAAATTTGATATTTTAACGTCTAATATGAACAGGAAGTGAGTTATGAAATTTTGAAAGTCCGACTTTTGCCCTTTTTTGCATGTTTACAGGGGTCATTCTTTTGCACCCTGTTCCTAAAGGCTTCATCTGATTGCCTTAAAATTCTGTCTGTAGCATCTGAAGACCTGGCACAAACACTGGGGCTAAAATTTTTTGTTTCCGAAATACTATATGACGGGGGCGGGGCATCAAAGTTTTCACTTAAGATTTCCTTCGCCGCAATGGACAAAATGCTTAATAACTCTCCTGCACATGCTGCTAAAAATCCAAAACTTCACATGTACATAAAGAGTCTGTACCTGAAGACATCTATATGTTTATATTCAGTTATACACCTTGCGCCAATCAATATCATTTTTTACATTTTGACGTACTGCACGGTGCCCTTTTAACGAATCTGATTGAAAATTGGCTAGAAAAGACTCAAGACATTGATCTTACTCTATCCCTATTTTTGTGACTTTCCTTCGAAGGGCGTGGCTATTACGGTGCCGCAGAGTCTGATTATTCTCCGTGGCAACAAAAGTTCCTGCAAAATGATTCAGATGATCCATCTTCTCGAAATTTTTCACATTTGAGGATATTCAGGCCCTGAAGACGGCTGCCAACTTATTTTTGATCGCAGTGGTAGCGCCACCAACTGGTTAAAACAAATACAAATTATTTTCGTTGATTTTTTTCTCCGGGCAGGTTAACAAAATCTACCTTACATTTGCTCGGATGAGTGTTTAGGCCTTGAGGATGTCACAATACGAAAGTCTTTCGCCTTCTTCAGAGTGTCACATGATGGTGTCTTGTGGCCCGTCTTTATCAGCTGATGTTCCATGAGGGCGTGACTTACCTGCCACAAGAACGAAGGCAAGTCACGCCCCCCGCTGTCCGTTCACTCCGCCAAAATGCTGCTCCAGGTGGTAGAGAGGATGAAGGCTCCCTTGTCTCTGTTCATGGTTTTTATGCCTCGCTTGCAGATCTCAATGGCCTCTCTGATCCAGCGCTGTTGTTTGTTCTCTTCGGTGCGGATGACCCTGCCCTTCTCCCGGTCCATGATGTGGTTTTCCCTTTTGCAGTGGTCAGTGATTGCTGATTTGTAATGTTCATGTTGTGCTTGTTCTTTTACTGCTCTGATTTTTTCATTTTTTTGACAGGTAAGTCACACCCTCATGGAACATCAGCTCAAGACACCATCATGCGACACTCTGAAGAAGGCGAAAGACTCGCCGAAACATGTCAGGTAAAAAATTAACCTAAAACATAATTGTCTGCTTTTAATGAATCAGTCAAATATCAATAATAAGAAGACAAAATGAACCTAATACAAATAAATGAATGCTTAATAACTCCCCTGCACATGCTCCTAAAAATCCAAACCTTCACCTGTAAATAAAACGTCCCGACCTGAAGACATCTTAATGTTATTATTTTGTTATACACACAGTGCCGCCAAGTGGAATCAAAAATGTGTTTTTATTTTAATTTTCACGTACTGCACGGTGCCCTTTTGACGAATCCGACTGAAAATTAGTCAGAAAAGACTCAAGACAATGATCTTACTCTCTGCCGAATTTTGTGACGTTTTGGCAAAAGGCGTGGCTATTAAGGTGCTGAAAAGTCCGATTGTACTCTGTGGCAACAAAAGCTCCGGCAACATGACTCAGATGATCCTATCTTCTCGAAGTTGTACACATTTGAGGATACTTCAGCCCTGAAGACATCTACCAACTTATTTTACATCGTAGTAGTAGCGCCACCAACTGGTAAAAGCTAATACAAGTTATTTTCTTGGATGTTTTTCTCCGTGCAACTCAACAAGGTCGCCCTCATATATGCTCGGATGACTGTTTCGGCCATGAGGATGTCACAATACGAAATTCGTGATTTTTCGTGAAAAGTTGTGGGAGTGGCATTGCACTGTTCGGCAATAAAACAAAGCTGATTATGAGGTTCTAAATATGAACGACATCTCGTAAAACTTTACACACACATCAGGCCGAGCAAATTTATCAATATTTTATACGTTAGTTGTGCAGCTTTTTTGAAATGGCTCGCCATGGCCCTCGAGAAATGTTAAAAAAAAGCAGCTCTGGTTGAGTGTTTCACCTCGCTTTTTGTAAATTTTATGGAGTACAGTGAACCCTCGGTTATCGCGGTTAATGGGGACCGAGACCACCCGCGAAAACTGAAAATCCGCGAAGTAGCGGCGCACCTTCAAAAATGCTTAAAAAAAATATACAATATATATAATAAATATATAAATATATATATATATATATATATATATATATATATATATATATATATATATATATATATATATATATATATATACGGGGAGAGAGAGAGTGAAATTCATGTTATAACAAAAAAACCAAATTATTATTAAAACGTATTATTTTTTTATTCCCCAGCCATTCTTTTTGTATTTATTTAATTACTCCGACTTTTACCTGCTGGTACGCCGTCCGGTGTGCCCTGTGAAATGAAAGGTGGCATTCTTTATTTATTTATTCATTCATAACTGACAGCCTCGCGCTCCGCTCGTGCCCGGGCAGAAGAGGTGCTCCAATTTGGCTTAACTGTGACACACGCCCGTCCTCCTCCCCCGGAGATTCCATTCGGTTAAACTTAGGGGCCGCTTGGCACCGCCCGTGCCCGGGGAAGGTGCTCCTCTTCGGCTTACTGTGACGCGAGCATGCCCTCCTCCTCCGGAGCTTCCATTCGGTTAAACTTAGGGGCCGCTTGGAACCGCCCGTGCCCGGGGAAGGTGCTCCTCTTTGGCTTACTGTGACGCGAGCATGCCCTCCTCCTCCGGAGCTTCCATTCGGTTAAACTTAGGGGCCGCTTGGCACCGCCCGTGCCCGGGGAAGGTGCTCCTCTACGGCTTAACTGCCACGCACGCTGGCCGGAGCTCTGGTACGGTCCGAACCGCGCGAAACGTCGCCACCGATCGTGTCCGGGGGAACGTGCTCTTCTTCGTCCACTCTCCTCTTCGCCCACGCTCTTCTTCGGCGCACGCCGGCCGTCTAACCGCTCCAGCGCCCCGTCGTGCCGCTCGGCGAAACTACAATGCCCCCGAATATTTTTTAGACCCGCGAAGCACTGAACCCGCGAAAGGTGAACCGCGAAGTAGCGAGGGTTCACTGTATGTATAAGACCAAGACCTACAAAAAAGTCTCTTGGAGCAATGAGCTAGGTTTTACAGGAAGTCGGCCATTTTGAATTTACTTAAAAGGGGGCGGGTCACCACAATGGACTTTGTGTAGAAATTATTATTGGGGCCCGAGCAGCGACGGCGGCGAGGTCCCTATTGTTTTTCTAGAAATTGTTATTAGGGCCCGAGCTGCGACGGCTGCGAGGTCCCTATTGTTTTTGTAGAAAATATTATTACTTTTATTATTATTATTATTATTATTATTAGGGCCTGAGCAGCGACCGCTGCGAAGTCCCTATTGTTTTTGTAGAAATTATTATTATTATTATTTTTCCGATTGTTCGATCGCATTTTTGACCCCCGAAACATGCACAAAAACTCACCAAACTTGGCAGTCTCATCGGGCATGGCGAAAAATTTGATATTTTAACGTCTAATATGAACAGGAAGTGAGTTATGAATTTTTGAAAGTCCGACTTTTGCCCTTTTTTGCATGTTTACAGGGGTCATTCTTTTGCACCCTGATCCTAAAGGCTTCATCTGATTGCCTTAAAATTCTGTCTGTAGCATCTGAAGACCTGGCACAAACACTGGGGCTAAAATTTTTTGTTTCCGAAATACTATATGACGGGGGCGGGGCATCAAAGTTTTCACTTAAGATTTCCTTCGCCGCAATGGACAAAATGCTTAATAACTCTCCTGCACATGCTGCTAAAAATCCAAAACTTCACATGTACATAAAGAGTCTGGACCTGAAGACATCTATATGTTTATATTCAGTTATACACCTTGCGCCAATCAATATCATTTTTTACATTTTGACGTACTGCACGGTGCCCTTTTAACGAATCTGATTGAAAATTGGCTAGAAAAGACTCAAGACATTGATCTTACTCTATCCCTATTTTTGTGACTTTCCTTCGAAGGGCGTGGGTATTACGGTGCCGCAGAGTCTGATTATTCTCCGTGGCAACAAAAGTTCCTGCAAAATGATTCAGATGATCCATCTTCTCGAAATTTTTCACATTTGAGGATATTCAGGCCCTGAAGACGGCTGCCAACTTATTTTTGATCGCAGTGGTAGCACCACCAACTGGTTAAAACAAATACAAATTATTTTCGTTGATTTTTTTCTCCGGGCAGGTTAACAAAATCTACCTTACATTTGCTCGGATGAGTGTTTAGGCCTTGAGGATGTCACAATACGAAAGTCTTTCGCCTTCTTCAGAGTGTCACATGATGGTGTCTTGTGGCCCGTCTTTATCAGCTGATGTTCCATGAGGGCGTGACTTACCTGTCACAAGAACGAAGGCAAGTCACGCCCCCCGCTGTCCGTTCACTCCGCCAAAATGCTGCTCCAGGTGGTAGAGAGGATGAAGGTTCCCTTGTCTCTGTTCATGGTTTTTATGCCTCGCTTGCAGATCTCAATGGCCTCTCTGATCCAGCGCTGTTGTTTGTTCTCTTCTGTGCGGATGACCCTGCCCTTCTCCCGGTCCATGATGTGGTTTTCCCTTTTGCAGTGGTCAGTGATTGCTGATTTGTAATGTTCATGTTGTGCTTGTTCTTTTACTGCTCTGATTTTTTAATTTTTTTGACAGGTAAGTCACACCCTCATGGAACATCAGCTGATAAAGACTGGTCTCAAGACACCATCATGCGACACTCTGAAGAAGGCGAAAGACTCGCCGAAACATGTCAGGTAAAAAATTAACCTAAAACATAAATGTCTGCTTTTAATGAATCAGTCAAATATCAATAATAAGAAGACAAAATGAACCTAATACAAATAAATGAATGCTTAATAACTCCCCTGCACATGCTCCTAAAAATCCAAACCTTCACCTGTAAATAAAACGTCCCGACCTGAAGACATCTTAATGTTATTATTTTGTTATACACACAGTGCCGCCAAGTGGAATCAAAAATTTGTTTTTATTTTAATTTTCACGTACTGCACGGTGCCCTTTTGACGAATCCGACTGAAAATTAGTCAGAAAAGACTCAAGACAATGATCTTACTCTCTGCCGAATTTTGTGACGTTTTGGCAAAAGGCGTGGCTATTAAGGTGCTGAAAAGTCCGATTGTACTTTGTGGCAACAAAAGCTCCGGCAACATGACTCAGATGATCCTATCTTCTCGAAGTTGTACACATTTGAGGATACTTCAGCCCTGAAGACATCTACCAACTTATTTTACATCGTAGTAGTAGCGCCACCAACTGGTAAAAGCTAATACAAGTTATTTTCTTGGATGTTTTTCTCCGTGCAACTCAACATGGTCGCCCTCATATATGCTCGGATGACTGTTTCGGCCATGAGGATGTCACAATACGAAATTCATGATTTTTCGTGAAAAGTTGTGGGAGTGGCATTGCACTGTTCGGCAATAAAACAAAGCTGATTATGAGGTTCTAAATATGAACGACAACTCGTAAAACTTTACACACACATCAGGCCGAGCAAATTTATCAATATTTTATAAGTTAGTTGTGCAGCTTTTTTGAAATGGCTCGCCATGGCCCTCGAGAAATGTTAAAAAAAAGCAGCTCTGGTTGAGTGTTTCACCTCGCTTTTTGTAAATTTTATGGAGTACAGTGAACCCTCGGTTATCGCGGTTAATGGGGACCGAGACCACCCGCGAAAACTGAAAATCCGCGAAGTAGCGGCGCACCTTCAAAAATGCTTAAAAAAAATATACAATATATATAATAAATATATATATATATATATATATATATATATATATACGGGGAGAGAGAGAGTGAAATTCATTTTAGAACAAAAAAACCAAATTATTATTAAAACGTATTATTTTTTTATTCCCCAGCCATTCTTTTTGTATTTATTTAATTACTCCGACTTTTACCTGCTGGTACGCCGTCCGGTGTGCCCTGTGAAATGAAAGGTGGCATTCTTTATTTATTTATTCATTTATTCATTCATAACTGACAGCCTCGCGCTCCGCTCGTGCCCGGGCGGAAGAGGTGCTCCAATTCGGCTTAACTGTGACACACGCCCGCCCTCCTCCCCCGGAACTTCCATTCGGTTAAACTTAGGGGCCGCTTGGCACCGCCCGTGCCCGGGGAAGGTGCTCCTCTTCGGCTTACTGTGACGCGAGCATGCCCTCCTCCTCCGGAGCTTCCATTCAGTTAAACTTAGGGGCCGCTTGGAACCGCCCGTGCCCGGGGAAGGTGCTCCTCTTCGGCTTACTGTGACGCGAGCATGCCCTCCTCCTCCGGAGCTTCCATTCGGTTAAACTTAGGGGCCGCTTGGAACCGCCCGTGCCCGGGGAAGGTGCTCCTCTTCGGCTTACTGTGACGCGAGCATGCCCTCCTCCTCCGGAGCTTCCATTCGGTTAAACTTAGGGGCCGCTTGGCACCGCCCGTGCCCGGGGAAGGTGCTCCTCTACGGCTTAACTGCCACGCACGCCGGCCGGAGCTCTGGTACGGTCCGAACCGCGCGAAACGTCGCCACCGATCGTGTCCGGGAGAACGTGCTCTTCTTCGTCCACTCTCCTCTTCGCCCACGCTCTTCTTCGGCGCACGCCGGCCGTCTAACCGCTCCAGCGCCCCGTCGTGCCGCTCGGCGAAACTACAATGCCCCCGAATATTTTTTAGACCCGCGAAGCACTGAACCCGCGAAAGGTGAACCGCGAAGTAGCGAGGGTTCACTGTATGTATAAGACCAAGACCTACAAAAAAGTCTCTTGGAGCAATGAGCTAGGTTTTACAGGAAGTCGGCCATTTTGAATTTACTTAAAAGGGGGCGAGTCACCACAATGGACTTTGTGTAGAAATTATTATTGGGGCCCGAGCAGCGACGGCGGCGAGGTCCCTATTGTTTTTGTAGAAATTATTATTAGGGCCTGAGCAGCGACCGCTACGAGGTCCCCATTGTTTTTGTGGAAATTATTATTATTTTTATTATTATTATTATTAGGGCCCGAGCAGTGACCGCTGCGAGGTCCCTATTGTTTTTCTAGAAATTGTTATTAGGGCCCGAGCTGCGACGGCTGCGAGGTCCCTATTGTTTTTGTAGAAAATATTATTACTTTTATTATTATTAATATTATTATTATTATTATTAGGGCCTGAGCAGCGACCGCTGCGAAGTCCCTATTGTTTTTGTAGAAATTATTATTATTATTATTTTTCCGATTGTTCGATCGCATTTTTGACCCCCGAAACATGCACAAAAACTCACCAAACTTGGCAGTCTCATCGGGCATGGCGAAAAATTTGATATTTTAACGTCTAATATGAACAGGAAGTGAGTTATGAATTTTTGAAAGTCCGACTTTTGCCCTTTTTTGCATGTTTACAGGGGTCATTCTTTTGCACCCTGATCCTAAAGGCTTCATCTGATTGCCTTAAAATTCTGTCTGTAGCATCTGAAGACCTGGGACAAACACTGGGGCTAAAATTTTTTGTTTCCGAAATACTATATGACGGGGGCGGGGCTTCAAAGTTTTCACTTAAGATTTCCTTCGCCGCAATGGACAAAATGCTTAATAACTCTCCTGCACATGCTGCTAAAAATCCAAAACTTCACATGTACATAAAAAGTCTGTACCTGAAGACATCTATATGTTTATATTCAGTTATACACCTTGCGCCAATCAATATCATTTTTTACATTTTGACGTACTGCACGGTGCCCTTTTAACGAATCTGATTGAAAATTGGCTAGAAAAGACTCAAGACATTGATCTTACTCTATCCCTATTTTTGTGACTTTCCTTCGAAGGGCGTGGCTATTACGGTGCCGCAGAGTCTGATTATTCTCCGTGGCAACAAAAGTTCCTGCAAAATGATTCAGATGATCCATCTTCTCGAAATTTTTCACATTTGAGGATATTCAGGCCCTGAAGACGGCTGCCAACTTATTTTTGATCGCAGTGGTAGCGCCACCAACTGGTTAAAACAAATACAAATTATTTTCGTTGATGTTTTTCTCCGGGCAGGTGAACAAAATCTACCTTATATTTGCTCGGATGACTGTTTCGGCCATGAGGATGTCACAATACGAAATTCGTCCTTTTTCGTGAAAAGTTGTGGGAGTGGCATTGCACTGTTCGGCAATAAAACAAAGCTGATTATGAGGTTCTAAATATGAACGACAACTCGTAAAACTTTACACACACATCAGGCCGAGCAAATTTATCAATATTTTATACGTTAGTTGTGCAGCTTTTTTGAAATGGCTCGCCATGGCCCTCGAGAAATGTTAAAAAAAGCAGCTCTGGTTGAGTGTTTCACCTCGCTTTTTGTAAATTTTATGGAGTACAGTGAACCCTCGGTTATCGCGGTTAACGGGGACCGAGACCACCCGCGAAAACTGAAAATCCGCGAAGTAGCGGCGCACCTTCAAAAATGCTTAAAAAAAATAAACAATATATATAATAAATATATATATATTTATATATATATATATATATATATATATATATATACGGGGAGAGAGAGAGTGAAATTCATGTTATAACAAAAAAACCAAATTATTATTAAAACGTATTATTTTTTTATTCCCCAGCCATTCTTTTAGTATTTATTTAATTACTCCGACTTTTACCTGCTGGTACGCCGTCCGGTGTGCCCTGTGAAATGAAAGGTGGCATTCTTTATTTATTTATTCATTTATTCATTCATAACTGACAGCCTCGCGCTCCGCTCGTGCCCGGGCAGAAGAGGTGCTCCAATTTGGCTTAACTGTGACACACGCCCGCCCTCCGCCCCCGGAGCTTCCATTCGGTTAAACTTAGGGGCCGCTTGGAACCGCCCGTGCCCGGGGAAGGTGCTCCTCTTCGGCTTATTGTGACGCGAGCATGCCCTCCTCCTCCGGAGCTTCCATTCGGTTAAACTTAGGGGCCGCTTGGCACCGCCCGTGCCCGGGGAAGGTGCTCCTCTACGGCTTAACTGCCACGCACGCTGGCCGGAGCTCTGGTACGGTCCGAACCGCGCGAAACGTCGCCACCGATCGTGTCCGGGAGAACGTGCTCTTCTTCGTCCACTCTCCTCTTCGCCCACGCTCTTCTTCGGCGCACGCCGGCCGTCTAACCGCTCCAGCGCCCCGTCGTGCCGCTCGGCGAAACTACAATGCCCCCGAATATTTTTTAGACCCGCGAAGCACTGAACCCGCGAAAGGTGAACCGCGAAGTAGCGAGGGTTCACTGTATGTATAAGACCAAGACCTACAAAAAAGTCTCTTGGAGCAATGAGCTAGGTTTTACAGGAAGTCGGCCATTTTGAATTTACTTAAAAGGTGGCGGGTCACCACAATGGACTTTGTGTAGAAATTATTATTGGGGCCCGAGCCGCGACCGCGGCGAGGTCCCTATTGTTTTTGTAGAAAATATTATTACTTTTATTATTATTATTATTATTATTATTAGGGCCTGAGCAGCGACCGCTGCGAAGTCCCTATTGTTTTTGTAGAAATTATTATTATTATTATTTTTCCGATTGTTCGATCGCATTTTTGACCCCCGAAACATGCACAAAAACTCACCAAACTTGGCAGTCTCATCGGGCATGGCGAAAAATTTGATATTTTAACGTCTAATATGAACAGGAAGTGAGTTATGAATTTTTGAAAGTCCGACTTTTGCCCTTTTTTGCATGTTTACAGGGGTCATTCTTTTGCACCCTGATCCTAAAGGCTTCATCTGATTGCCTTAAAATTCTGTCTGTAGCATCTGAAGACCTGGGACAAACACTGGGGCTAAAATTTTTTGTTTCCGAAATACTATATGACGGGGGCGGGGCTTCAAAGTTTTCACTTAAGATTTCCTTCGCCGCAATGGACAAAATGCTTAATAACTCTCCTGCACATGCTGCTAAAAATCCAAAACTACACATGTACATAAAGAGTCTGTACCTGAAGACATCTATATGTTTATATTCAGTTATACACCTTGCGCCAATCAATATCATTTTTTACATTTTGACGTACTGCATGGTGCCCTTTTAACGAATCCGATTGAAAATTGGCTAGAAAAGACTCAAGACATTGATCTTACTCTATCCCTATTTTTATGACTTTCCTTCAAAGGGCGTGGCTATTACGGTGCCGCAGAGTCTGATTATTCTCCGTGGCAACAAAAGTTCCTGCAAAATGATTCAGATGATCCATCTTCTGGAAATCTTTCACATTTGAGGATATTCAGGCCCTGAAGACGGCTGCCAACTTATTTTTGATCGCAGTGGTAGCGCCACCAACTGGTTAAAACAAATACAAATTATTTTCGTTGATGTTTTTCTCCGGGCAGGTGAACAAAATCTACCTTATATTTGCTCGGATGAGTGTTTAGGCCTTGAGCATGTCACAATACAAAAGTCTTTCGCCTTCTTCAGAGTGTCACATGATGCTGTCTTGTGACCCGTCTTTATCAGCTGATGTTCCATGAGGGCGTGACTTACCTGTCACAAGAATGAAGGCAAGTCACGCCCCCCGCTGTCCGTTCACTCCGCCAAGATGCTGGTCCAGGTGGTAGAGAGGATGAAGGCTCCCTTGTCTCTGTTCATGGTTTTTATGCCTCGCTTGCAGATCTCAATGGCCTCTCTGATCCAGCGCTGTTGTTTGTTCTCTTCTGTGCGGATGACCCTGCCCTTCTCCCGGTCCATGATGTGGTTTTCCCTTTTGCAGTGGTCAGTGATTGCTGATTTGTAATGTTCATGTTGTGCTTGTTCTTTTACTGCTCTGATTTTTTCATTTTTTTGACAGGTAAGTCACACCCTCATGGAACATCAGCTGATAAAGACGGGTCTCAAGACACCATCATGCGACACTCTGAAGAAGGCGAAAGACTCGCCGAAACATGTCAGGTAAAAAATTAACCTAAAACATAATTGTCTGCTTTTAATGAATCAGTCAAATATCAATAATAAGAAGACAAAATGAACCTAATACAAATAAATGAATGCTTAATAACTCCCCTGCACATGCTCCTAAAAATCCAAACCTTCACCTGTAAATAAAACGTCCCGACCTGAAGACATCTTAATGTTATTATTTTGTTATACACACAGTGCCGCCAAGTGGAATCAAAAATTAGTTTTTATTTTAATTTTCACGTACTGCACGGTGCCCTTTTGACGAATCCGACTGAAAATGAGTCAGAAAAGACTCAAGACAATGATCTTACTCTCTGCCGAATTTTGTGACGTTTTGGCAAAAGGCGTGGCTATTAAGGTGCTGAAAAGTCCCATTGTACTCTGTGGCAACAAAAGCTCCGGCAACATGACTCAGATGATCCTATCTTCTCGAAGTTGTACACATTTGAGGATACTTCAGCCCTGAAGACATCTACCAACTTATTTTCCATCGTAGTAGTAGCGCCACCAACTGGTAAAAGCTAATACAAGTTATTTTCTTGGATGTTTTTCTCAGTGCAACTCAACAAGGTCGCCCTCATATATGCTCGGATGACTGTTTCGGCCATGAGGATGTCACAATACGAAATTCGTCCTTTTTCATGAAAAGTTGTGGGAGTGGCATTGCACTGTTCGGCAATAAAACAAAGCTGATTATGAGGTTCTAAATATGAACGACAACTCGTAAAACTTTACACACACATCAGGCCGAGCAAATTTATCAATATTTTATACGTTAGTTGTGCAGCTTTTTTGAAATGGCTCGCCATGGCCCTCGAGAAATGTTAAAAAAAGCAGCTCTGGTTGAGTGTTTCACCTCGCTTTTTGTAAATTTTATGGAGTACAGTGAACCCTCGGTTATCGCGGTTAACGGGGACCGAGACCACCCGCGAAAACTGAAAATCCGCGAAGTAGCGGCGCACCTTCAAAAATGCTTAAAAAAAATAAACAATATATATAATAAATATATATATATATATATATATATATATATATATATATATATACGGGGAGAGAGAGAGTGAAATTCATGTTATAACAAAAAAACCAAATTATTATTAAAACGTATTATTTTTTTATTCCCCAGCCATTCTTTTAGTATTTATTTAATTACTCCGACTTTTACCTGCTGGTACGCCGTCCGGTGTGCCCTGTGAAATGAAAGGTGGCATTCTTTATTTATTTATTCATTTATTCATTCATAACTGACAGCCTCGCGCTCCGCTCGTGCCCGGGCAGAAGAGGTGCTCCAATTTGGCTTAACTGTGACACACGCCCGCCCTCCTCCCCCGGAGCTTCCATTCGGTTAAACTTAGGGGCCGCTTGGCACCGCCCGTGCCCGGGGAAGGTGCTCCTCTTCGGCTTACTGTGACGCGAGCATGCCCTCCTCCTCCGGAGCTTCCATTCGGTTAAACTTAGGGGCCGCTTGGAACCGCCCGTGCCCGGGGAAGGTGCTCCTCTACGGCTTAACTGCCACGCACGCCGGCCGGAGCTCTGGTACGGTCCGAACCGCGCGAAACGTCGCCACCGATCGTGTCCGGGGGAACGTGCTCTTCTTCGTCCACTCTCCTCTTCGCCCACGCTCTTCTTCGGCGCACGCCGGCCGTCTAACCGCTCCAGCGCCCCGTCGTGCCGCTCGGCGAAACTACAATGCCCCCGAATATTTTTTAGACCCGCGAAGCACTGAACCCGCGAAAGGTGAACAGCGAAGTAGCGAGGGTTCACTGTATGTATAAGACCAAGACCTACAAAAAAGTCTCTTGGAGCAATGAGCTAGGTTTTACAGGAAGTCGGCCATTTTGAATTTACTTAAAAGGGGGCGGGTCACCACAATGGACTTTGTGTAGAAATTATTATTGGGCCCCGAGCAGCGACCGCGGCGAGGTCCCTATTGTTTTTGTAGAAAACATTATTACTTTTATTATTATTATTATTATTATTATTAGGGCCTGAGCAGCGACCGCTGCGAAGTCCCTATTGTTTTTGTAGAAATTATTATTATTATTATTTTTCCGATTGTTCGATCGCATTTTTGACCCCCGAAACATGCACAAAAACTCACCAAACTTGGCAGTCTCATCGGGCATGGCGAAAAATTTGATATTTTAACGTCTCATATGAACAGGAAGTGAGTTATGAATTTTTGAAAGTCCGACTTTTGCCCTTTTTTGCATGTTTACAGGGGTCATTCTTTTGCACCCTGATCCTAAAGGCTTCATCTGATTGCCTTAAAATTCTGTCTGTAGCATCTGAAGACCTGGGACAAACACTGGGGCTAAAATTTTTTGTTTCCGAAATACTATATGACGGGGGCGGGGCTTCAAAGTTTTCACTTAAGATTTCCTTCGCCGCAATGGACAAAATGCTTAATAACTCTCCTGCACATGCTGCTAAAAATCCAAAACTTCACATGTACATAAAGAGTCTGTACCTGAAGACATCTATATGTTTATATTCAGTTATACACCTTGCGCCAATCAATATCATTTTTTACATTTTGACGTACTGCATGGTGCCCTTTTAACGAATCCGATTGAAAATTGGCTAGAAAAGACTCAAGACATTGATCTTACTCTATCCCTATTTTTATGACTTTCCTTCAAAGGGCGTGGCTATTACGGTGCCGCAGAGTCTGATTATTCTCCGTGGCAACAAAAGTTCCTGCAAAATGATTCAGATGATCCATCTTCTGGAAATCTTTCACATTTGAGGATATTCAGGCCCTGAAGACGGCTGCCAACTTATTTTTGATCGCAGTGGTAGCGCCACCAACTGGTTAAAACAAATACAAATTATTTTCGTTGATGTTTTTCTCCGGGCAGGTGAACAAAATCTACCTTATATTTGCTCGGATGAGTGTTTAGGCCTTGAGCATGTCACAATACAAAAGTCTTTCGCCTTCTTCAGAGTGTCACATGATGCTGTCTTGTGACCCGTCTTTATCAGCTGATGTTCCATGAGGGCGTGACTTACCTGTCACAAGAATGAAGGCAAGTCACGCCCCCCGCTGTCCGTTCACTCCGCCAAGATGCTGGTCCAGGTGGTAGAGAGGATGAAGGCTCCCTTGTCTCTGTTCATGGTTTTTATGCCTCGCTTGCAGATCTCAATGGCCTCTCTGATCCAGCGCTGTTGTTTGTTCTCTTCTGTGCGGATGACCCTGCCCTTCTCCCGGTCCATGATGTGGTTTTCCCTTTTGCAGTGGTCAGTGATTGCTGATTTGTAATGTTCATGTTGTGCTTGTTCTTTTACTGCTCTGATTTTTTCATTTTTTTGACAGGTAAGTCACACCCTCATGGAACATCAGCTGATAAAGACGGGTCTCAAGACACCATCATGCGACACTCTGAAGAAGGCGAAAGACTCGCCGAAACATGTCAGGTAAAAAATTAACCTAAAACATAATTGTCTGCTTTTAATGAATCAGTCAAATATCAATAATAAGAAGACAAAATGAACCTAATACAAATAAATGAATGCTTAATAACTCCCCTGCACATGCTCCTAAAAATCCAAACCTTCACCTGTAAATAAAACGTCCCGACCTGAAGACATCTTAATGTTATTATTTTGTTATACACACAGTGCCGCCAAGTGGAATCAAAAATTAGTTTTTATTTTAATTTTCACGTACTGCACAGTGCCCTTTTGACGAATCCGACTGAAAATGAGTCAGAAAAGACTCAAGACAATGATCTTACTCTCTGCCGAATTTTGTGACGTTTTGGCAAAAGGCGTGGCTATTAAGGTGCTGAAAAGTCCCATTGTACTCTGTGGCAACAAAAGCTCCGGCAACATGACTCAGATGATCCTATCTTCTCGAAGTTGTACACATTTGAGGATACTTCAGCCCTGAAGACATCTACCAACTTATTTTCCATCGTAGTAGTAGCGCCACCAACTGGTAAAAGCTAATACAAGTTATTTTCTTGGATGTTTTTCTCCGTGCAACTCAACAAGGTCGCCCTCATATATGCTCGGATGACTGTTTCGGCCATGAGGATGTCACAATACGAAATTCGTCCTTTTTCATGAAAAGTTGTGGGAGTGGCATTGCACTGTTCGGCAATAAAACAAAGCTGATTATGAGGTTCTAACTATGAACGACAACTCGTAAAACTTTACACACACATCAGGCCGAGCAAATTTATCAATATTTTATACGTTAGTTGTGCAGCTTTTTTGAAATGGCTCGCCATGGCCCTCGAGAAATGTTAAAAAAAGCAGCTCTGGTTGAGTGTTTCACCTCGCTTTTTGTAAATTTTATGGAATACAGTGAACCCTCGGTTATCGCGGTTAACGGGGACCGAGACCACCCGCGAAAACTGAAAATCCGCGAAGTAGCGGCGCACCTTCAAAAATGCTTAAAAAAAATAAACAATATATATAATAAATATATATATATATATATATATATATATATATATATATATATACGGGGAGAGAGAGAGTGAAATTCATGTTATAACAAAAAAACCAAATTATTATTAAAACGTATTATTTTTTTATTCCCCAGCCATTCTTTTAGTATTTATTTAATTACTCCGACTTTTACCTGCTGGTACGCCGTCCGGTGTGCCCTGTGAAATGAAAGGTGGCATTCTTTATTTATTTATTCATTTATTCATTCATAACTGACAGCCTCGCGCTCCGCTCGTGCCCGGGCAGAAGAGGTGCTCCAATTTGGCTTAACTGTGACACACGCCCGCCCTCCTCCCCCGGAGCTTCCATTCGGTTAAACTTAGGGGCCGCTTGGCACCGCCCGTGCCCGGGGAAGGTGCTCCTCTTCGGCTTACTGTGACGCGAGCATGCCCTCCTCCTCCGGAGCTTCCATTCGGTTAAACTTAGGGGCCGCTTGGAACCGCCCGTGCCCGGGGAAGGTGCTCCTCTACGGCTTAACTGCCACGCACGCCGGCCGGAGCTCTGGTACGGTCCGAACCGCGCGAAACGTCGCCACCGATCGTGTCCGGGGGAACGTGCTCTTCTTCGTCCACTCTCCTCTTCGCCCACGCTCTTCTTCGGCGCACGCCGGCCGTCTAACCGCTCCAGCGCCCCGTCGTGCCGCTCGGCGAAACTACAATGCCCCCGAATATTTTTTAGACCCGCGAAGCACTGAACCCGCGAAAGGTGAACCGCGAAGTAGCGAGGGTTCACTGTATGTATAAGACCAAGACCTACAAAAAAGTCTCTTGGAGCAATGAGCTAGGTTTTACAGGAAGTCGGCCATTTTGAATTTACTTAAAAGGGGGCGGGTCACCACAATGGACTTTGTGTAGAAATTATTATTGGGCCCCGAGCAGCGACCGCGGCGAGGTCCCTATTGTTTTTGTAGAAAACATTATTACTTTTATTATTATTATTATTATTATTATTAGGGCCTGAGCAGCGACCGCTGCGAAGTCCCTATTGTTTTTGTAGAAATTATTATTATTATTATTTTTCCGATTGTTCGATCGCATTTTTGACCCCCGAAACATGCACAAAAACTCACCAAACTTGGCAGTCTCATCGGGCATGGCGAAAAATTTGATATTTTAACGTCTAATATGAACAGGAAGTGAGTTATGAATTTTTGAAAGTCCGACTTTTGCCCTTTTTTGCATGTTTACAGGGGTCATTCTTTTGCACCCTGATCCTAAAGGCTTCATCTGATTGCCTTAAAATTCTGTCTGTAGCATCTGAAGACCTGGGACAAACACTGGGGCTAAAATTTTTTGTTTCCGAAATACTATATGACGGGGGCGGGGCTTCAAAGTTTTCACTTAAGATTTCCTTCGCCGCAATGGACAAAATGCTTAGTAACATTCCTGCACATGCTGCTAAAAATCCAAAACTTCACATGTACATAAAGAGTCTGTACCTGAAGACATCTATATGTTTATATTCAGTTATACACCTTGCGCCAATCAATATCAATTTTTACATTTTGACGTACTGCACGGTGCCCTTTTAACGAATCTGATTGAAAATTGGCTAGAAAAGACTCAAGACATTGATCTTACTCTATCCCTATTTTTGTGACTTTCCTTCGAAGGGCGTGGCTATTACGGTGCCGCAGAGTCTGATTATTCTCCGTGGCAACAAAAGTTCCTGCAAAATGATTCAGATGATCCATCTTCTCGAAATTTTTCACATTTGAGGATATTCAGGCCCTGAAGACGGCTGCCAACTTATTTTTGATCGCAGTGGTAGCGCCACGAACTGGTTAAAACAAATACAAATTATTTTCGTTGATTTTTTTCTCCGGGCAGGTTAACAAAATCTACCTTACATTTGCTCGGATGAGTGTTTAGGCCTTGAGGATGTCACAATACGAAAGTCTTTCGCCTTCTTCAGAGTGTCACATGATGGTGTCTTGTGGCCCGTCTTTATCAGCTGATGTTCCATGAGGGCGTGACTTACCTGTCACAAGAATGAAGGCAAGTCACGCCCCCCGCTGTCCGTTCACTCCGCCAAAATGCTGCTCCAGGTGGTAGAGAGGATGAAGGCTCCCTTGTCTCTGTTCATGGTTTTTATGCCTCGCTTGCAGATCTCAATGGCCTCTCTGATCCAGCGCTGTTGTTTGTTCTCTTCGGTGCGGATGACCCTGCCCTTCTCCCGGTCCATGATGTGGTTTTCCCTTTTGCAGTGGTCAGTGATTGCTGATTTGTAATGTTCATGTTGTGCTTGTTCTTTTACTGCTCTGATTTTTTCATTTTTTTGACAGGTAAGTCACACCCTCATGGAACATCAGCTGATAAAGACGGGTCTCAAGACACCATCATGCGACACTCTGAAGAAGGCAAAAGACTCGCCGAAACATGTCAGGTAAAAAATTAACCTAAAACATAATTGTCTGCTTTTAATGAATCAGTCAAATATCAATAATAAGAAGACAAAATGAACCTAATACAAATAAATGAATGCTTAATAACTCCCCTGCACATGCTCCTAAAAATCCAAACCTTCACCTGTAAATAAAACGTCCCGACCTGAAGACATCTTAATGTTATTATTTTGTTATACACACAGCGCCGCCAAGTGGAATCAAAAATTTGTTTTTATTTTAATTTTCACGTACTGCACGGTGCCCTTTTGACGAATCCGACTGAAAATTAGTCAGAAAAGACTCAAGACAATGATCTTACTCTCTGCCGAATTTTGTGACGTTTTGGCAAAAGGCGTGGCTATTACGGTGCTGAAAAGTCCGATTGTACTCTGTGGCAACAAAAGCTCCGGCAACATGACTCAGATGATCCTATCTTCTCGAAGTTGTACACATTTGAGGATACTTCAGCCCAGAAGACATCTACCAACTTATTTTACATCGTAGTAGTAGCGCCACCAACTGGTAAAAGCTAATACAAGTTATTTTCTTGGATGTTTTTCTCCGTGCAACTCAACAAGGTCGCCCTCATATATGCTCGGATGACTGTTTCGGCCATGAGGATGTCACAATACGAAATTAGTCCTTTTTCGTGAAAAGTTGTGGGAGTGGCATTGCACTGTTCGGCAATAAAACAACGCTGATTATGAGGTTCTAAATATGAACGACAACTCGTGAAACTTTACACACACATCAGGCCGAGCAAATTTATCAATATTTTATACGTTAGTTGTGCAGCTTTTTTGAAATGGCTCGCCATGGCCCTCGAGAAATGTTCAAAAAAGCAGCCCTGATTGAGTGTTTCACCTCGCTTTTTGTAAATTTTATGGAGTACAGTGAACCCTCGGTTATCGCGGTTAATGGGGACCGAGACCACCCGCGAAAACTGAAAATCCGCGAAGTAGCGGCGCACCTTCAAAAATGCTTAAAAAAAATATACAATATATATATATATATATATATATATATATATATATATATATATATATACGGGGAGAGAGAGAGTGAAATTCATTTTATAACAAAAAAACCAAATTATTATTAAAACGTATTATTTTTTTATTCCCCAGCCATTCTTTTTGTATTTATTTAATTACTCCGACTTTTACCTGCTGGTACGCCGTCCGGTGTGCCCTGTGAAATGAAAGGTGGCATTCTTTATTTATTTATTCATTTATTCATTCATAACTGACAGCCTCGCGCTCCGCTCGTGCCCGGGCGGAAGAGGTGCTCCAATTCGGCTTAACTGTGACACACGCCCGCCCTCCTCCCCCGGAACTTCCATTCTGTTAAACTTAGGGGCCGCTTGGCACCGCCCGTGCCCGGGGAAGGTGCTCCTCTTCGGCTTACTGTGACGCGAGCATGCCCTCCTCCTCCGGAGCTTCCATTCAGTTAAACTTAGGGGCCGCTTGGAACCGCCCGTGCCCGGGGAAGGTGCTCCTCTTCGGCTTACTGTGACGCGAGCATGCCCTCCTCCTCCGGAGCTTCCATTCGGTTAAACTTAGGGGCCGCTTGGAACCGCCCGTGCCCGGGGAAGGTGCTCCTCTTCGGCTTACTGTGACGCGAGCATGCCCTCCTCCTCCGGAGCTTCCATTCGGTTAAACTTAGGGGCCGCTTGGCACCGCCCGTGCCCGGGGAAGGTGCTCCTCTACGGCTTAACTGCCACGCACGCCGGCCGGAGCTCTGGTACGGTCCGAACCGCGCGAAACGTCGCCACCGATCGTGTCCGGGAGAACGTGCTCTTCTTCGTCCACTCTCCTCTTCGCCCACGCTCTTCTTCGGCGCACGCCGGCCGTCTAACCGCTCCAGCGCCCCGTCGTGCCGCTCGGCGAAACTACAATGCCCCCGAATATTTTTTAGACCCGCGAAGCACTGAACCCGCGAAAGGTGAACCGCGAAGTAGCGAGGGTTCACTGTATGTATAAGACCAAGACCTACAAAAAAGTCTCTTGGAGCAATGAGCTAGGTTTTACAGGAAGTCGGCCATTTTGAATTTACTTAAAAGGGGGCGGGTCACCACAATGGACTTTGTGTAGAAATTATTATTGGGGCCCGAGCAGCGACGGCGGCGAGGTCCCTATTGTTTTTGTAGAAATTATTAATAGGGCCTGAGCAGCGACCGCTACGAGGTCCCCATTGTTTTTGTGGAAATTATTATTATTTTTATTATTATTATTATTAGGGCCCGAGCAGTGACCGCTGCGAGGTCCCTATTGTTTTTCTAGAAATTGTTATTAGGGCCCGAGCTGCGACGGCTGCGAGGTCCCTATTGTTTTTGTAGAAAATATTATTACTTTTATTATTATTAATATTATTATTATTATTATTAGGGCCTGAGCAGCGACCGCTGCGAAGTCCCTATTGTTTTTGTAGAAATTATTATTATTATTATTTTTCCGATTGTTCGATCGCATTTTTGACCCCCGAAACATGCACAAAAACTCACCAAACTTGGCAGTCTCATCGGGCATGGCGAAAAATTTGATATTTTAACGTCTAATATGAACAGGAAGTGAGTTATGAATTTTTGAAAGTCCGACTTTTGCCCTTTTTTGCATGTTTACAGGGGTCATTCTTTTGCACCCTGATCCTAAAGGCTTCATCTGATTGCCTTAAAATTCTGTCTGTAGCATCTGAAGACCTGGGACAAACACTGGGGCTAAAATTTTTTGTTTCCGAAATACTATATGACGGGGGCGGGTCTTCAAAGTTTTCACTTAAGATTTCCTTCGCCGCAATGGACAAAATGCTTAATAACTCTCCTGCACATGCTGCTAAAAATCCAAAACTTCACATGTACATAAAAAGTCTGTACCTGAAGACATCTATATGTTTATATTCAGTTATACACCTTGCGCCAATCAATATCATTTTTTACATTTTGACGTACTGCACGGTGCCCTTTTAACGAATCTGATTGAAAATTGGCTAGAAAAGACTCAAGACATTGATCTTACTCTATCCCTATTTTTGTGACTTTCCTTCGAAGGGCGTGGCTATTACGGTGCCGCAGAGTCTGATTATTCTCCGTGGCAACAAAAGTTCCTGCAAAATGATTCAGATGATCCATCTTCTCGAAATTTTTCACATTTGAGGATATTCAGGCCCTGAAGACGGCTGCCAACTTATTTTTGATCGCAGTGGTAGCGCCACCAACTGGTTAAAACAAATACAAATTATTTTCGTTGATGTTTTTCTCCGGGCAGGTGAACAAAATCTACCTTATATTTGCTCGGATGAGTGTTTAGGCCTTGAGCATGTCACAATACGAAAGTCTTTCGCCTTCTTCAGAGTGTCACATGATGCTGTCTTGTGTCCCGTCTTTATCAGCTGATGTTCCATGAGGGCGTGACTTACCTGTCACAAGAATGAAGGCAAGTCACGCCCCCCGCTGTCCGTTCACTCCGCCAAGATGCTGGTCCAGGTGGTAGAGAGGATGAAGGCTCCCTTGTCTCTGTTCATGGTTTTTATGCCTCGCTTGCAGATCTCAATGGCCTCTCTGATCCAGCGCTGTTGTTTGTTCTCTTCTGTGCGGATGACCCTGCCCTTCTCCCGGTCCATGATGTGGTTTTCCCTTTTGCAGTGGTCAGTGATTGCTGATTTGTAATGTTCATGTTGTGCTTGTTCTTTTACTGCTCTGATTTTTTTCATTTTTTTGACAGGTAAGTCACACCCTCATGGAACATCAGCTCAAGACACCATCATGCGACACTCTGAAGAAGGCGAAAGACTCGCCGAAACATGTCAGGTAAAAAATTAACCTAAAACATAATTGTCTGCTTTTAATGAATCAGTCAAATATCAATAATAAGAAGACAAAATGAACCTAATACAAATAAATGAATGCTTAATAACTCCCCTGCACATGCTCCTAAAAATCCAAACCTTCACCTGTAAATAAAACGTCCCGACCTGAAGACATCGTAATGTTATTATTTTGTTATACACACAGTGCCGCCAAGTGGAATCAAAAATTTGTTTTTATTTTAATTTTCACGTACTGCACGGTGCCCTTTTGACGAATCCGACTGAAAATTAGTCAGAAAAGACTCAAGACAATGATCTTACTCTCTGCCGAATTTTGTGACGTTTTGGCAAAAGGCGTGGCTATTAAGGTGCTGAAAAGTCCGATTGTACTCTGTGGCAACAAAAGCTCCGGCAACATGACTCAGATGATCCTATCTTCTCGAAGTTGTACACATTTGAGGATACTTCAGCCCTGAAGACATCTACCAACTTATTTTACATCGTAGTAGTAGCGCCACCAACTGGTAAAAGCTAATACAAGTTATTTTCTTGGATGTTTTTCTCCGTGCAACTCAACAAGGTCGCCCTCATATATGCTCGGATGACTGTTTCGGCCATGAGGATGTCACAATACGAAATTCGTGATTTTTCGTGAAAAGTTGTGGGAGTGGCATTGCACTGTTCGGCAATAAAACAAAGCTGATTATGAGGTTCTAAATATGAACGACAACTCGTAAAACTTTACACACACATCAGGCCGAGCAAATTTATCAATATTTTATACGTTAGTTGTGCAGCTTTTTTGAAATGGCTCGCCATGGCCCTCGAGAAATGTTAAAAAAAAGCAGCTCTGGTTGAGTGTTTCACCTCGCTTTTTGTAAATTTTATGGAGTACAGTGAACCCTCGGTTATCGCGGTTAATGGGGACCGAGACCATCCGCGAAAACTGAAAATCCGCGAAGTAGCGGCGCACCTTCAAAAATGCTTAAAAAAAATATACAATATATATAATAAATATATAAATTTATATATATATATATATATATATATATATATATATATATATATATATATATATATATATATATATATATATATATATATATATATATACGGGGAGAGAGAGAGTGAAATTCATGTTATAACAAAAAAAACAAATTATTATTAAAACGTATTATTTTTTTATTCCCCAGCCATTCTTTTTGTATTTATTTAATTACTCAGACTTTTACCTGCTGGTACGCCGTCCGGTGTGCCCTGTGAAATGAAAGGTGGCATTCTTTATTTATTTATTCATTTATTCATTCATAACTGACAGCCTCGCGCTCCGCTCGTGCCCGGGCAGAAGAGGTGCTCCAATTTGGCTTAACTGTGACACACGCCCGTCCTCCTCCCCCGGAGCTTCCATTCGGTTAAACTTAGGGGCCGCTTGGCACCGCCCGTGCCCGGGGAAGGTGCTCCTCTTCGGCTTACTGTGACGCGAGCATGCCCTCCTCCTCCGGAGCTTCCATTCGGTTAAACTTAGGGGCCGCTTGGAACCGCCCGTGCCCGGGGAAGGTGCTCCTCTTCGGCTTACTGTGACGCGAGCATGCCCTCCTCCTCCGGAGCTTCCATTCGGTTAAACTTAGGGGCCGCTTGGCACCGCCCGTGCCCGGGGAAGGTGCTCCTCTACGGCTTAACTGCCACGCACGCTGGCCGGAGCTCTGGTACGGTCCGAACCGCGCGAAACGTCGCCACCGATCGTGTCCGGGGGAATGTGCTCTTCTTCGTCCACTCTCCTCTTCGCCCACGCTCTTCTTCGGCGCACGCCGGCCGTCTAACCGCTCCAGCGCCCCGTCGTGCCGCTCGGCGAAACTACAATGCCCCCGAATATTTTTTAGACCCGCGAAGCACTGAACCCGCGAAAGGTGAACCGCGAAGTAGCGAGGGTTCACTGTATGTATAAGACCAAGACCTACAAAAAAGTCTCTTGGAGCAATGAGCTAGGTTTTACAGGAAGTCGGCCATTTTGAATTTACTTAAAAGGGGGCGGGTCACCACAATGGACTTTGTGTAGAAATTATTATTGGGGCCCGAGCAGCGACCGCGGCGAGGTCCCTATTGTTTTTGTAGAAAATATTATTACTTTTATTATTATTATTATTATTATTATTAGGGCCTGAGCAGCGACCGCTGTGAAGTCCCTATTGTTTTTGTCGAAATTATTATTATTATTATTTTTCCGATTGTTCGATCGCATTTTTGACCCCTGAAACATGCACAAAAACTCACCAAACTTGGCAGTCTCATCGGGCATGGCGAAAAATTTGATATTTTAACGTCTAATATGAACAGGAAGTGAGTTATGAATTTTTGAAAGTCCGACTTTTGCCCTTTTTTGCATGTTTACAGGGGTCATTCTTTTGCACCCTGATCCTAAAGGCTTCATCTGATTGCCTTAAAATTCTGTCTGTAGCATCTGAAGACCTGGCACAAACACTGGGGCTAAAATTTTTTGTTTCCGAAATACTATATGACGGGGGCGGGGCATCAAAGTTTTCACTTAAGATTTCCTTCGCCGCAATGGACAAAATGCTTAATAACTCTCCTGCACATGCTGCTAAAAATCCAAAACTTCACATGTACATAAAGAGTCTGTACCTGAAGACATCTATATGTTTATATTCAGTTATACACCTTGCGCCAATCAATATCATTTTTTACATTTTGACGTACTGCACGGTGCCCTTTTAACGAATCTGATTGAAAATTGGCTAGAAAAGACTCAAGACATTGATCTTACTCTATCCCTATTTTTGTGACTTTCCTTCGAAGGGCGTGGCTATTACGGTGCCGCAGAGTCTGATTATTCTCCGTGGCAACAAAAGTTCCTGCAAAATGATTCAGATGATCCATCTTCTCGAAATTTTTCACATTTGAGGATATTCAGGCCCTGAAGACGGCTGCCAACTTATTTTTGATCGCAGTGGTAGCGCCACCAACTGGTTAAAACAAATACAAATCATTTTCATTGATTTTTTTCTCCGGGCAGGTTAACAAAATCTACCTTACATTTGCTCGGATGAGTGTTTAGGCCTTGAGGATGCCACAATACGAAAGTCTTTCGCCTTCTTCAGAGTGTCACATGATGGTGTCTTGTGGCCCGTCTTTATCAGCTGCTGTTCCATGAGGGCGTGACTTGCCTGTCACAAGAATGAAGGCAAGTCACGCCCCCCGCTGTCCGTTCACTCCGCCAAAATGCTGCTCCAGGTGGTAGAGAGGATGAAGGCTCCCTTGTCTCTGTTCATGGTTTTTATGCCTCGCTTGCAGATCTCAATGGCCTCTCTGATCCAGCGCTGTTGTTTGTTCTCTTCGGTGCGGATGACCCTGCCCTTCTCCCGGTCCATGATGTGGTTTTCCCTTTTGCAGTGGTCAGTGATTGCTGATTTGTAATGTTCATGTTGTTCTTGTTCTTTTACTGCTCTGATTTTTCATTTTTTTGACAGGTAAGTCACACCCTCATGGAACATCAGCTGATAAAGACGGGTCTCAAGACACCATCATGCGACACTCTGAAGAAGGCGAAAGACTCGCCGAAACATGTCAGGTAAAAAATTAACCTAAAACATAATTGTCTGCTTTTAATGAATCAGTCAAATATCAATAATAAGAAGACAAAATGAACCTAATACAAATAAATGAATGCTTAATAACTCCCCTGCACATGCTCCTAAAAATCCAAACCTTCACCTTTAAATAAAACGTCCCGACCTGAAGACATCTTAATGTTATTATTTTGTTATACACACAGTGCCGCCAAGTGGAATCAAAAATTTGTTTTTATTTTAATTTTCACGTACTGCACGGTGCCCTTTCGACGAATCCGACTGAAAATTAGTCAGAAAAGACTCAAGACAATGATCTTACTCTCTGCCGAATTTTGTGACGTTTTGGCAAAAGGCGTGGCTATTACGGTGCTGAAAAGTCCGATTGTACTCTGTGGCAACAAAAGCTCCAGCAACATGACTCAGGTGATCCTATCTTCTCGAAGTTGCACACATTTGAGGATACTTAAGCCCTGAAGACATCTACCAACTTATTTTTCATCGTAGTAGTAGCGCCACCAACTGGTAAAAGCTAATACAAGTTATTTTCTTGGATGTTTTTCTCCGTGCAACTCAACAAGGTCGCCCTCATATATGCTCGGATGACTGTTTCGGCCATGAGGATGTCACAATACGAAATTCGTGATTTTTCGTGAAAAGTTGTGGGAGTGGCATTGCACTGTTCGGCAATAAAACAAAGCTGATTATGAGGTTCTAAATATGAACGACAACTCGTAAAACTTTACACACACATCAGGCCGAGCAAATTTATCAATATTTTATACGTTAGTTGTGCAGCTTTTTTGAAATGGCTCGCCATGGCCCTCGAGAAATGTTAAAAAAAAGCAGCTCTGGTTGAGTGTTTCACCTCGCTTTTTGTAAATTTTATGGAGTACAGTGAACCCTCGGTTATCGCGGTTAATGGGGACCGAGACCACCCGCGAAAACTGAAAATCCGCGAAGTAGCGGCGCACCTTCAAAAATGCTTAAAAAAAATATACAATATATATAATAAATATAGAAATATATATATATATATATATATATATATATATATATATATATATATATATATATATATATATATATATATATATATATATATATATATATATATATATATATACGGGGAGAGAGAGAGTGAAATTCATGTTATAACAAAAAAACCAAATTATTATTAAAACGTATTATTTTTTTATTCCCCAGCCATTCTTTTTGTATTTATTTAATTACTCCGACTTTTACCAGCTGGTACGCCGTCCGGTGTGCCCTGTGAAATGAAAGGTGGCATTCTTTATTTATTTATTCATTTATTCATTCATAACTGACAGCCTCGCGCTCCGCTCGTGCCCGGGCAGAAGAGGTGCTCCAATTTGGCTTAACTGTGACACACGCCCGTCCTCCTCCCCCGGAGCTTCCATTCGGTTAAACTTAGGGGCCGCTTGGCACCGCCCGTGCCCGGGGAAGGTGCTCCTCTTCGGCTTACTGTGACGCGAGCATGCCCTCCTCCTCCGGAGCTTCCATTCGGTTAAACTTAGGGGCCGCTTGGAACCGCCCGTGCCCGGGGAAGGTGCTCCTCTTCGGCTTACTGTGACGCGAGCATGCCCTCCTCCTCCGGAGCTTCCATTCGGTTAAACTTAGGGGCCGCTTGGCACCGCCCGTGCCCGGGGAAGGTGCTCCTCTACGGCTTAACTGCCACGCACGCTGGCCGGAGCTCTGGTACGGTCCGAACCGCGCGAAACGTCGCCACCGATCGTGTCCGGGGGAACGTGCTCTTCTTCGCCCACGCTCTTCTTCGGCGCACGCCGGCCGTCTAACCGCTCCAGCGCCCCGTCGTGCCGCTCGGCGAAACTACAATGCCCCCGAATATTTTTTAGACCCGCGAAGCACTGAACCCGCGAAAGGTGAACCGCGAAGTAGCGAGGGTTCACTGTATGTATAAGACCAAGACCTACAAAAAAGTCTCTTGGAGCAATGAGCTAGGTTTTACAGGAAGTCGGCCATTTTGAATTTACTTAAAAGGGGGCGGGTCACCACAATGGACTTTGTGTAGAAATTATTATTGGGGCCCGAGCAGCGACCGCGGCGAGGTCCCTATTGTTTTTGTAGAAAATATTATTACTTTTATTATTATTATTATTATTATTATTATTAGGGCCTGAGCAGCGACCGCTGCGAAGTCCCTATTGTTTTTGTAGAAATTATTATTATTATTATTTTTCCGATTGTTCGATCGCATTTTTGACCCCCGAAACATGCACAAAAACTCACCAAACTTGGCAGTCTCATCGGGCATGGCGAAAAATTTGATATTTTAACGTCTAATATGAACAGGAAGTGAGTTATGAATTTTTGAAAGTCCGACTTTTGCCCTTTTTTGCATGTTTACAGGGGTCATTCTTTTGCACCCTGATCCTAAAGGCTTCATCTGATTGCCTTAAAATTCTGTCTGTAGCATCTGAAGACCTGGGACAAACACTGGGGCTAAAATTTTTTGTTTCCGAAATACTATATGACGGGGGCGGGGCATCAAAGTTTTCACTTAAGATTTCCTTCGCCGCAATGGACAAAATGCTTAATAACTCTCCTGCACATGCTGCTACAAATCCAAAACTTCACATGTACATAAAGAGTCTGTACCTGAAGACATCTATATGTTTATATTCAGTTATACACCTTGCGCCAATCAATATCATTTTTTACATTTTGACGTACTGCACGGTGCCCTTTTAACGAATCTGATTGAAAATTGGCTAGAAAAGACTCAAGACATTGATCTTACTCTATCCCTATTTTTGTGACTTTCCTTCGAAGGGCGTGGCTATTACGGTGCCGCAGAGTCTGATTATTCTCCGTGGCAACAAAAGTTCCTGCAAAATGATTCAGATGATCCATCTTCTCGAAATTTTTCACATTTGAGGATATTCAGGCCCTGAAGACGGCTGCCAACTTATTTTTGATCGCAGTGGTAGCGCCACCAACTGGTTAAAACAAATACAAATTATTTTCGTTGATGTTTTTCTCCGGGCATGTTAACAAAATCTACCTTATATTTGCTCGGATGAGTGTTTCGGCCTTGAGCATGTCACAATACGAAAGTCTTTCGCCTTCTTCAGAGTGTCACATGATGGTGTCTTGTGACCCGTCTTTATCAGCTGATGTTCCATGAGGGCGTGACTTACCTGTCACAAGAATGAAGGCAAGTCACGCCCCCCGCTGTCCGTTCACTCCGCCAAGATGCTGGTCCAGGTGGTAGAGAGGATGAAGGCTCCCTTGTCTCTGTTCATGGTTTTTATGCCTCGCTTGCAGATCTCAATGGCCTCTCTGATCCAGCGCTGTTGTTTGTTCTCTTCTGTGCGGATGACCCTGCCCTTCTCCCGGTCCATGATGTGGTTTTCCCTTTTGCAGTGGTCAGTGATTGCTGATTTGTAATGTTCATGTTGTGCTTGTTCTTTTACTGCTCTGATTTTTTTCATTTTTTTGACAGGTAAGTCACACCCTCATGGAACATCAGCTCAAGACACCATCATGCGACACTCTGAAGAAGGCGAAAGACTCGCCGAAACATGTCAGGTAAAAAATTAACCTAAAACATAATTGTCTGCTTTTAATGAATCAGTCAAATATCAATAATAAGAAGACAAAATGAACCTAATACAAATAAATGAATGCTTAATAACTCCCCTGCACATGCTCCTAAAAATCCAAACCTTCACCTGTAAATAAAACGTCCCGACCTGAAGACATCTTAATGTTATTATTTTGTTATACACACAGTGCCGCCAAGTGGAATCAAAAATTTGTTTTTATTTTAATTTTCACGTACTGCACGGTGCCCTTTTGACGAATCCGACTGAAAATGAGTCAGAAAAGATTCAAGACAATGATCTTACTCTGCCGAATTTTGTGACGTTTTGGCAAAAGGCGTGGCTATTACGGTGCTGAAAAGTCCGATTGTACTCTGTGGCAACAAAAGCTCCAGCAACATGACTCAGATGATCCTATCTTCTCGAAGTTGTACACATTTGAGGATACTTCAGCCCTGAAGACATCTACCAACTTATTTTTCATCGTAGTAGTAGCGCCACCAACTGGTAAAAGCTAATACAAGTTATTTTCTTGGATGTTTTTCTCCGTGCAACTCAACAAGGTCGCCCTCATATATGCTCGGATGACTGTTTCGGCCATGAGGATGTCATAATACGAAATTTGTCCTTTTTCATGAAAAGTTGTGGGAGTGGCATTGCACTGTTCGGCAATAAAACAACGCTAATTATGAGGTTCTAAATATGAACGACAACTCGTGAAACTTTACACACACATCAGGCCGAGCAAATTTATCAATATTTTATACGTTAGTTGTGCAGCTTTTTTGAAATGGCTCGCCATGGCCCTCGAGAAATGTTCAAAAAAGCAGCCCTGGTTGAGTGTTTCACCTCGCTTTTTGTAAATTTTATGGAGTACAGTGAACCCTCGGTTATTGCGGTTAATGGGGACCGAGACCACCCGCAAAAACTGAAAATCCGCGAAGTAGCGGCGCACCTTCAAAAATGCTTAAAAAAAATATACAATATATATAATAAATATATAAATATATATATATATATATATATAGATATATATAGATATATATATATATATATACGGGGAGAGAGAGAGTGAAATTCATGTTATAACAAAAAAACCAAATTATTATTAAAACGTATTATTTTTTTATTCCCCAGCCATTCTTTTTGTATTTATTTAATTACTCCGACTTTTACCTGCTGGTACGCCGTCCGGTGTGCCCTGTGAAATGAAAGGTGGCATTCTTTATTTATTTATTCATTTATTCATTCATAACTGACAGCCTCGCGCTCCGCTCGTGCCCGGGCAGAAGAGGTGCTCCAATTCGGCTTAACTGTGACACACGCCCGCCCTCCTCCCCCGGAGCTTCCATTCGGTTAAACTTAGGGGCCGCTTGGCACCGCCGTGCCCGGGGAAGGTGCTCCTCTTCGGCTTACTGTGACGCGAGCATGCCCTCCTCCTCCGGAGCTTCCATTCGGTTAAACTTAGGGGCCGCTTGGAACCGCCCGTGCCCGGGGAAGGTGCTTCTCTTCGGCTTACTGTGACGCGAGCATGCCCTCCTCCTCCGGAGCTTCCATTCGGTTAAACTTAGGGGCCGCTTGGAACCGCCCGTGCCCGGGGAAGGTGCTCCTCTTCGGCTTACTGTGACGCGAACATGCCCTCCTCCTCCGGAGCTTCCATTCGGTTAAACTTAGGGGCCGCTTGGCACCGCCCGTGCCCGGGGAAGGTGCTCCTCTACGGCTTAACTGCCACGCACGCCGGCCGGAGCTCTGGTACGGTCCGAACCGCGCGAAACGTCGCCACCGATCGTGTCCGGGGGAACGTGCTCTTCTTCGTCCACTCTCCTCTTCGCCCACGCTCTTCTTCGGCGCACGCCGGCCGTCTAACCGCTCCAGCGCCCCGTCGTGCCGCTTGGCGAAACTACAATGCCCCCGAATATTTTTTAGACCCGCGAAGCACTGAACCCGCGAAAGGTGAACCGCGAAGTAGCGAGGGTTCACTGTATGTATAAGACCAAGACCTACAAAAAAGTCTCTTGGAGCAATGAGCTAGGTTTTACAGGAAGTCGGCCATTTTGAATTTACTTAAAAGGGGGCGGGTCACCACAATGGACTTTGTGTAGAAATTATTATTGGGGCCCGAGCAGCGACCGCGGCGAGGTCCCTATTGTTTTTGTCGAAAATATTATTACTTTTATTATTATTATTATTATTATTATTATTAGGGCCTGAGCAGCGACCGCTGCGAAGTCCCTATTGTTTTTGTAGAAATTAGTATTATTATTATTTTTCCGATTGTTCGATCGCATTTTTGACCCCCGAAACATGCACAAAAACTCACCAAACTTGGCAGTCTCATCGGGCATGGCGAAAAATTTTATATTTTGTAACGTCTAATATGAACAGGAAGTGAGTTATGAATTTTTGAAAGTCCGACTTTTGCCCTTTTTTGCATGTTTACAGGGGTCATTCTTTTGCACCCTGATCCTAAAGGCTTCATCTGATTGCCTTAAAGTTCTGTCTGGAGCATCTTAAGACCTGGGACAAACACTGGGGCTAAAATTTTTTGTTTCCGAAATACTATATGACGGGGGCGGGGCTTCAAAGTTTTCACTTAAGATTTCCTTCGCCGCAATGGACAAAATGCTTAATAACTCTCCTGCACATGCTGCTAAAAATCCAAAACTTCACATGTACATAAAGAGTCGGTATCTGAAGACATCTATATGTTTATATTCAGTTATACACCTTGCGCCAATCAATATCAATTTTTACATTTTGACGTACTGCACGGTGCCCTTTTAACGAATCCGATTGAAAATTGGCTAGAAAAGACTCAAGACATTGATCTTACTCTATCCCTATTTTTACGACTTTCCTTCAAAGGGCGTGGCTATTACGGTGCCGCAGAGTCTGATTATTCTCCGTGGCAACAAAAGTTCCTGCAAAATGATTCAGATGATCCATCTTCTGGAAATCTTTCACATTTGAGGATATTCAGGCCCTGAAGACGGCTGCCAACTTATTTTTGATCGCAGTGGTAGTGCCACCAACTGGTTAAAACAAATACAAATTATTTTCGTTGATGTTTTTCTCCGGGCAGGTGAACAAAATCTACCTTATATTTGCTCGGATGAGTGTTTAGGCCTTGAGCATGTCACAATACGAAAGTCTTTCGCCTTCTTCAGAGTGTCACATGATGCTGTCTTGTGACCCGTCTTTATCAGCTGATGTTCCATGAGGGCGTGACTTACCTGTCACAAGAATGAAGGCAAGTCACGCCCCCCGCTGTCCGTTCACTCCGCCAAGATGCTGGTCCAGGTGGTAGAGAGGATGAAGGCTCCCTTGTCTCTGTTCATGGTTTTTATGCCTCGCTTGCAGATCTCAATGGCCTCTCTGATCCAGCGCTGTTGTTTGTTCTCTTCTGTGCGGATGACCCTGCCCTTCTCCCGGTCCATGATGTGGTTTTCCCTTTTGCAGTGGTCAGTGATTGCTGATTTGTAATGTTCATGTTGTGCTTGTTCTTTTACTGCTCTGATTTTTTCATTTTTTTGACAGGTAAGTCACACCCTCATGGAACATCAGCTCAAGACACCATCATGCGACACTCTGAAGAAGGCGAAAGACTCGCCGAAACATGTCAGGTAAAAAATTAACCTAAAACATAATTGTCTGCTTTTAATGAATCAGTCAAATATCAATAATAAGAAGACAAAATGAACCTAATACAAATAAATGAATGCTTAATAACTCCCCTGCACATGCTCCTAAAAATCCAAACCTTCACCTGTAAATAAAACGTCCCGACCTGAAGACATCTTAATGTTATTATTTTGTTATACACACAGTGCCGCCAAGTGGAATCAAAAATTTGTTTTTATTTTAATTTTCACGTACTGCACGGTGCCCTTTTGACGAATCCGACTGAAAATGAGTCAGAAAAGATTCAAGACAATGATCTTACTCTCTGCCGAATTTTGTGACGTTTTGGCAAAAGGCGTGGCTATTAAGGTGCTGAAAAGTCCGATTGTACTCTGTGGCAACAAAAGCTCCGGCAACATGACTCAGATGATCCTATCTTCTCGAAGTTGTACACATTTGAGGATACTTCTGTCCTGAAGACATCTACCAACTTATTTTACATCGTAGTAGTAGCGCCACCAACTGGTAAAAGCTAATACAAGTTATTTTCTTGGATGTTTTTCTCCGTGCAACTCAACAAGGTCGCCCTCATATATGCTCGGATGACTGTTTCGGCCATGAGGATGTCACAATACGAAATTCGTCCTTTTTCATGAAAAGTTGTGGGAGTGGCATTGCACTGTTCGGCAATAAAACAAAGCTGATTATGAGGTTCTAAATATGAACGACAACTTGTAAAACTTTACACACACATCAGGCCGAGCAAATTTATCAATATTTTATACGTTAGTTGTGCAGCTTTTTTTAAATGGCTCGCCATGGCCCTCGAGAAATGTTAAAAAAAGCAGCTCTGGTTGAGTGTTTCACCTCGCTTTTTGTAAATTTTATGGAGTACAGTGAACCCTCGGTTATCGCGGTTAACGGGGACCGAGACCACCCGCGAAAACTGAAAATCCGCGAAGTAGCGGCGCACCTTCAAAAATGCTTAAAAAAAATAAACAGGTCACTGCTCGGGCCCTAATAATAATAATAATAATAATTTCCACAAAAACAATGGGGACCTCGTAGCGGTCGCTGCTCGGGCCCTAATAATAATTTCTACAAAAACAATAGGGACCTCGCCGCGGTCGCTGCTCGGGCCCCAATAATAATTTCTACACAAAGTCCATTGTGGTGACCCGCCCCCTTTTAAGTAAATTCAAAATGGCCGACTTCCTGTAAAACCTAGCTCATTGCTCCAAGAGTCTTTTTTGTAGGTCTTGGTCTTATACATACAGTGAACCCTCGCTACTTGGCGGTTCACCTTTCGCGGGTTCAGTGCTTCGCGGGTCTAAAAAATATTCGGGGGCATTGTAGTTTCGCCGAGCGGCACGACGGGGCGCTGGAGCGGTTAGACGGCCGGCGTGCGCCAAAGAAGAGCGTGGGCGAAGAGGAGAGTGGACGAAGAAGAGCACGTTCCCCCGGACACGATCGGTGGCGACGTTTCGCGCGGTTCGGACAGTACCAGAGCTCCGGCCGGCGTGCGTGGCAGTTAAGCCGTAGAGGAGCACCTTCCCCGGGCACGGGCGGTGCCAAGCGGCCCCTAAGTTTAACCGAATGGAAGCTCCGGAGGAGGAGGGCATGCTCGCGTCACAGTAAGCCGAAAAGGAGCACCTTCTCCGGGCACGGGCGGTTCCAAGCGGCCCCTAAGTTTAACCGAATGGAAGCTCCGGAGGAGGAGGGCATGCTCGCGTCACAGTAAGCCGAAGAGGAGCACCTTCCCCGGCCACGGGCGGTTCCAAGCGGCCCCTAAGTTTAACCGAATGGAAGCTCCGGAGGAGGAGGGCATGCTCGCGTCACAGTAAGCCGAAGAGGAGCACCTTCCCCGGGCACGGGCGGTGCCAAGCGGCCCCTAAGTTTAACCGAATGGAAGCTCCGGGGGAGGAGGGTGGGCGTGTGTCACAGTTAAGCCGAATTGGAGCACCTCTTCCGCCCGGGAACGAGCGGAGCGCGAAGCTGTCAGTTATGAATGAATAAATGAATAAATAAATAAAGAAAGAAAGAATGGCACCTTTCATTTCACAGGGCACACCAGACGGCGTACCAGCAGGTAAAAGTCTGAGTAATTAAATAAATACAAAAAGAATGGCTGGGGAATAAAAAAATAATACGTTTTAATAATAATTTGGTTTTTTTGTTATAACATCAATTTCACTCTCTCTCTCTCTCCCCGTATATATATATTTATATATTTATTATATATATTGTATTTTTTTTTAAGCATTTTTGAAGGTGCGCCGCTACTTCGCGGATTTTCAATTTTCGCGGGTGGTCTCGGTCCCCATTAACCGCGATAACCGAGGGTTCACTGTACTCCATAAAATTTACAAAAAGCGAGGTGAAACACTCAACCAGGGCTGCTTTTTTTAACATTTCTCGAGGGCCATGGCGAGCCATTTCAAAATAGCTGCACAACTAACGTATAAAATATTGATAAATTTGCTCTGCCTGATGTGTGTGTAAAGTTTCACGAGTTGTCGTTCATATTTAGAACCTCATAATCAGCGTTGTTTTATTGCCGAACAGTGCAATGCCACTCCCACAACTTTTCACGAAAAAGGATGAATTTCGTATTGTGACATCCTCATGGCCGAAACAGTCATCCGAGCATATATGAGGGCGACCTTGTTGAGTTGCACGGAGAAAAACATCCAAAAAAATAACTTGTATTAGCTTTTACCAGTTGGTGGCGCTACTACTACGATGAAAAATAAGTTGGTGGATGTCTTCAGGGCTGAAGTATCCTCAAATGTGTACAACTTCGAGAAGATAGTATCATCTGAGTAATGTTGCCGGAGCTTTTGTTGCCACAGAGTACAATCGGACTTTTCAGCACCGTAATAGCCACGCCTTTTGCCAAAACGTCACAAAATTCGGCAGAGAGTAAGTGAGTCTTTTCTGACTAATTTTCAGTCGGATTCGTCAAAAGGGCACCGTGCAGTACGTGAAAATTAAAATAAAAACAAATTTTTGATTCCACTTGGCGGCGCTGTGTGTATAACAAAATAATAACATTAAGATGTCTTCAGGTCGGGACGTTTTATTTACAGGTGAAGGTTTGGATTTTTAGGAGCATGTCCAGGGGAGTTATTAAGCATTCATTTATTTGTATTAGGTTCATTTTGTCTTCTTATTATTGATATTTGACTGATTCATTAAAAGCAGACAATTATGTTTTAGGTTAATTTTTTACCTGACATGTTTCGGCGAGTCTTTCGCCTTCTTCAGAGTGTCGCATGATGGTGTCTTGAGACCCGTCTTTATCAGCTGATGTTCCATGAGGGTGTGACTTACCTGTCAAAAAAATTAAAAAATCAGAGCAGTAAAAGAACAAGCACAACATGAACATTACAAATCAGCAATCACTGACCACTGCAAAAGGGAAAACCACATCATGGACTGGGAGAAGGGCAGGGTCATCCGCACCGGAGAGAACAAACTACAGCGCTGGATCAAAGAAGCAATTGAGATCTGCAAGCGAGGCATAAAAACCATGAACAGAGACAAGGGAGCCTTCATCCTCTCTACCACCTGGAGCAGCATCTTGGCGGAGTGAACGGACAGCGGGGGGCGTGACTTGCCTTCATTCTTGTGACAGGTAAGGCACGCCTTCATGGAACATCAGCTGATTAAGACTGGTCACAAGACACCATCACAGGGTTCGAAGTTAACTTTAAAAACTGCTTCCCCATAGGGCAAGTGCCACTAAAATTTGCCTTGCCCGAGTGGCCAAATTACTTGCCCAACTTGGGCAAGTGACAATTCTTTTTCTCTTGCCCTGAGTGACTTTTTGTATGACAAAGTGTATAATTACAAATTGCATGAATTTTTTGTTCGGACAGTTCCCGCCTAGAAAGAATTAAAAATACGTTACAATCATAAGTGTTGCTTATATAAAAATGTATCATGTATTAACACATTAATTAGGTGTCTGCTGACCCAGGATTATGTTATTGTTATGTTATGTTATATATCAAAGAGAATGTGGAATGACACTGAACGATGGAAGGTGGAAGGATGTGGAAAGATCGTGAATGACATTGAATGATTTGGAATGACACTGAAAGATTTTGAATAATACTGAATGACACTGAATGAAGTAAAACTCTCTGGGAACGGGCCAATTCAAGATAGCTGCCGCACTGTGGGGGAGGCTTTGGTACCAAATTTGGAAAGAGACCCAAACGGTTGGGTCCATTTTATATCAGTGTGGGGGTGAAACGTTGGTCTCTGCGGAGCTGTCTGAATATTGGAGAAGTGAGAAGACAAAGTAAAACAGAACAATTAAAATCACTCTTCAAATACATATTGTTTGGTAAGCAGAGCATGATTTACAGCTCACCATTTTATTGCATGCACCAAGCATGTTATACATTTTTCTGTCCACGGGATGGCGTAGTCAAGAAAAATGAAGCATCTCGAAGCCCATTCGTGTGTGAAGTATTTCCCTGCAGGGCTTGGCTGCTTTATGGGGCTTCATTTTGCCATCACTAGTTTTAGATAGTTTTAATTTTTGAAAGAGCATTTTCATTTTACAGTGAACCCTCGCTACTTCGCGGTTCACCTTTCGCGGGTTCAGTGCTTCGCGGGTCTAAAAAATATTCGGGGGCATTGTAGTTTCGCCGAGCGGCACGACGGGGCGCTGGAGCTGTAAGACGGCCGGCATGCGCCGAAGAAGAGCGTGGGCGAAGAGGAGAGTGGACGAAGAAGAGCACGTTCCCCCGGGCACGATTTGGGGCGACGTTTCGCGCGGTTCGGACCGTACCAGAGCTCCGGCCAGCGTGCGTGGCAGTTAAGCCGAAGAGGAACAACTTCCGCCCGGGCACTAGCGGGGCGACATTTCGCTCTGTTCGGGAGCGTACGAGAGCTCCGGAGGAGGCCGGCCGGCGTGCGTGGCAGTTAAGCCGAAGAGGAGCACCTTCCCCGGGCACGGGCGGTGTCAAGCGGCCCCTAAGTTTAACCGAATGGAAGCTCCGGAGGAGGAGGGCATGCTCGCGTCACAGTTAAGCCGAAGAGAAGCACCTTCCCCGGGCACGGGCGGGGCGAAATGAAACCGAGTTCAACCGAACGGAGACACGCTTCGGGGGAGCAGGTGCATGACAATTAAGCCGAAGAGGAGCACCTCTTCCGCCCGAGCACGAGCGGAGCGCGAGGCTGTCAGTTATGAATGAATAAATGAATAAAAAAAATAAATGAAGAATGCCACCTTTCATTTCACAGGGCACACCGGACGGCGTACCAGCAGGTAAAGGTCGAAGTAATTAAAAAAATACAAAAAGAAGTAATTGAATAAATACAAAAATAATGGCTGGGGAATAAAAAAATAATAAGTTTTAATAATAATTTTTTTTTTTGTTATAGCATGAATTTCACTCTCTCTCTCTCTACCCGTGTATATATATATTTATATATACATATATATATATATATATATATATACATATTTATTATTATTTTTTTTTTAAGCATTTTTGAAGGTGCACCACTACTTCGCACTTTTTTTTTTTAAGCATTTTTGAAGGTGCGCCGCTACTTCGCGGATTTTCAGTTTTCGCGGGTGGTCTCGGTCCCCATTAACCGCGATAACCGAGGGTTCACTGTATTTTTTTCATTATCGAATTTTATTTTTTTCTATTCAAGTTTTGAGTTCATTTTCGTTTACTAAAATAACCTTGGGCTGCAACTACTATCACAGCAACGGCTCATTATATTTTGGCTGCTAAATATGCCAATTTGTCAGAGAGAAGACCGTGACAAAGAATGGCCCAATCGCAATAAACACTCTACACCATACGTTCCTCGTTGACGTGTACATGGGGTGTTGCAGAGCACAGGTTCCAAGCGTACCGATATTGCAAAATTGGGACAATGCGTGTGACGACACCAACTTCCGCCTCCTATGTCATCGAGCTTGGCGGCACGTTATCATTATGTATTTATTTGTAACAATTTTGACGTTGAGAGTGATATTAAAACTTAAGTAATGTGGTAGTTAAGAAAAAACCCTGGCTTGGGACCCACCGGAACAAGCTATAGCTTCATTTGTACTATTTGAGGCGCTCTCACAATCTGCGGCGCATGCACACAAGGTCGCTAAGTACGCTAGCTGCACTCGGACAAAACACGTAGGTGACTTTAAAAGAGTGACCGAAATTGCACACATGCAACTGTTTATCATAATGTCATAATTTGATATGTACATTTGAAGAGAATTTTTTTCAGCATGGGCACAAGAATTCCACCGAACATCGCCAGTTCAATGGGATTTTGGTTAAGTCCGCAAATAATTGTGGACAATATACTTTGGCTGCGCGCTCGAATAATTTTACTCGTATATACTTCAATGAGGGTGTAGTGTGGGTATCGGGATCTTTAACACGCCCTAACACGAAGCTGACTCTCCAACCGCCACAGCCTTTTAATGACGAAATTATAAAATAAACAAAAACACTGTTCAACAACATAAAATAAAATAAAAAATCACATCATACTTACATTTATAAACTTTAATCCTCAAGAACATTATTCTCAGGTTGACCGAAAGACGAGGACACGGGAGCGCCTCGGGCATGTTCTTCTTCCTTGTGTAGGCGAATGACGTTTTAAGGTGCTTGTCCGCCACCTGCTGTGCTGAACTATGTATTAAATAAGAAAAGCAAATTGTTGAATGTTTTTTCCCCAATGAAGACTGAATTGTAAAATACCCGGAAATGGCTTTTCTGTTTTATTGTGCATTTAAAAAAAATTCAGATTGTCCTTTTTTGTTGAGATAATTGTTGAATATTGAAATTGCACATGTAACTGGTAATTTAGTTTTAGATATTATTTGAACCAGTGGAGGGCCATGCATTTCACACCTGGGCCTTCAATGAAGTCCTACTTAGTCCTACTTGAATAAATCCCCCTCATAATACCATAATTTATGACACCACGGGTGGACAAACAATATACAGAAAAGCACTTAGACAGCACTGACCGAGTGTTGGACGATATAGCTTCTCTTGAAAGGTCCGTGTTGAAAATGGCCTCGCAAGTGAATCTTCAATTTCTAAAGATAAAGATGTCTTTTAATTGTCCCATAACGGGGACATTTGCAGTGTTACAGCAGCAAAGATATACATCACACAGTGGCACCGACGTAATGTAGCCGTTAATGTATAACATTGGCAGCAGGCATTCATAAAAAGCATGCAAATATACACAGTATATACGTATATACACAGATCCCCATGTATATACACACTTACAGCCCACAACATATACAAGTGTAAGGAAACACTCCTAATGCCTGTCTATGGTTCAGAGGGGAAATAAATAAAAATGCTGCAATGATAAAAAAAAATACTGAATGATTGAAAATACTGCAATGATAAAAATACTGCAAGAATAAAAGTACTGTACCCAGCCAACATGTCCAACTGGGCCCCAAATGGGGTAAATGCGGGATTCCTGGGTACCAAGTGGGAATGGGCTAGAAGTGGGCAATGGTACAGGGTTCCATGTGGGCGCCATCTGGGATTGGTGGGCATGGGCTTAAACTGGGCAAATGTTGTGGGTGCAATACGGGTTGTGTATGGGCTAAGTGGGCATGGGTTAGAACTGGTAAAGATAAAGATAAAGATGTCCTTTATTAGTCCCACAATGGGGAAATTTGAGGTGTTACAGCAGCAAAGATATAGCTCACACAGAGTCGGCGGCGTAATGTAGCCGTTAATGTATAACATTAGCAGCAGACATTCATAAAAAGCATGCAAATATACACAGTATAAACGTATCTAAGTGTAAGGAAACACTCCTAATGTCTGTCCATTATACAGAGGGGAAAATGCTGTAATGATAAAAACTACTGAATCTACTACTGAAACCATTTATAGGTCCTATTTGGGTTATGTGTGGGCTAAGTGGGCATGGGTTAGAACTGGTCAACCATGTGAGGGTCTCATATGGGCTGTATATGGGCCAAGTGGGCATGGGTTAGAGCTGGTCAACCATGTCTGGGTCCTATTTGGGTTATGTGTGGGCTAAGTGGGCATGGGTTAGAAGTGGTCACCATTTATCGGTCCTGTTTGGGTTATGTGTGGGATAAGTGGGCATAGGTTAGAGCTGGTCAACCATGTCTGGGTCCTGTATGGGTTATAGATGAGCTAAGCGGGCATGGGTTTGAAAATTTGTTCTGGAGCCTTTTTGATATTTAATGCATGCTATGCTAATAGTAACCACCCTGAAGACTATTCTCAGTAGAACTATTCAATGGATGCCAAAACGATAGAGACATGGCCATGGAGCCTATGCTGCGAGATTGTGAAAGGACGAAAATAAGTGTAGGATTTTTGAGGACCAGAAGTCAGCTTTTATTAGGTTTGACATTGATTTAACTTATGGAACAATGCAAATTATGGTTGGGTTGTTGTTGGACTTTTTCCGCTTTTGACTAAGGGACGGGTGTTTTTATTTTCTGGGACTCTTTAGAACAAGCGGCACGGTGGCGGACTGGTTAGCAAGTCCGCATCACAGTACAGAAGTGCAAGGTTCTCCCTGTGCCTGCTAGGGTTTTCGCCGGTTTCCTCCCACTTTCCAAAAACATCCATGATAGGTTGATTGGTCACTGGTCCAAGGTCTGAGTGTGAGAGCGGATGGTTGCTTGTCTCTGTGTGCCCTGCGATTGACTGGCAACCAGTTCAGGGTGTACCCTGTCGACTGCCCGAAGACAGCTGGGATAGGCTCCAGCACTCCCGGGGACCCTTGTGAGGACAAGAAGCAGTACAGAGGATTGATTGATTTATTAAAATTAAAATTAAATTCATGTATTTATCTATGCTAAATTTAACAAGGCTGGACGTTATATTTTGTGAATTTACATGTACCCCCAACTGTGACTTAATAACCCTTAAGGGACAAGATAACATTTTATAATATACCAGACAGCTAAGATTGTCATCTATGAACTATTTGACAAGGCAGGTCCAGCATTGTCAGCCACATCCAACAGTCAACACAGTTACTTTTTTTTAAATAAACAAAATCAACATTATTAATTAATGTTATTTTATTAATTCTGTATGCTGTGAAAGATCTTTATTCAAAGTATATTTGAAGTTATTTCTACCTTATTGCTTGATTTTTGTAGATTCAAGTTGGAGTTGTCAAAATTACAGATTCTTTTGAAGGCAGCATATTCAAACTGTGAGAAAAGGAGCGAATGCAAGCTACGCGGTCTTTGAGGTGCGGCAGAAGAGCTGAAAGCACGGTGAGTCCCGAACGATAATTGAATTAATTAATTAATCTTGGGTAAATGTCTGGCTCTCATTTTTTAGACTTACTTTACAATGTGTTTTGTAATTTTTCAAGGTTGCCTGTGTTGGAAAACTGCTTGGTGCGTTAGCTAAAACACAGTATGCTAAAATGATAAGTGACGAGAACACAGAGGGTATATCAACAACGTACGTACTCGAATTATTTTGGGGAAAACTTAAGTACATTATAATCACCCTTTTAATAATACTGATAAGCGTTGTGTGTTTTATTTATTTTTATGAGGACCTTTACAACGAGCTACATATTGTTAGCATTGGGCCTACGACGCTAAACACAGTGTCCCTCGATCTCTCTCCAAAATTCTCCAAAAGACTTAAGCTTTCACTCAAATTAATACAATCTACTCCACTAGCTCATTTAAGGCTTTTTTGTGATGTGTTTGATTTGGGTAAGTAAAGCAAAACATATTAACTGTTGAATGTTGCCTGTTATTTAAATAATAGAAATTCAAGATGAAAGTTGAACAGATATTGAAATGCTAGATTGGCTCATTCAGAATCATGCCACAATGTGCTTTGTATGTTTTGTGTGTGGGTTTATCAAGCTCTAATTCAATGCAGTGTCCAAAACGAGCGCGCATAATTGTTGGATGAATGTTGGTTAATAGAGTCAGATAATAGTTAAAATTCCAACAGTTGAACAGATGTTGAAATGCTAGATTGGCTCATTCAGAATCATGCCACAATGTGCTTTGTATGTTTTGTGTGTAGGCTTATCAAGCTCTAATTCAATGCAGTGTTGAGCTGCATTTGAGAGGAACTACGTAAGTAACTAATGTGGAAAAATTGTGACTTCTTTGTGTACTTTTATTTTGAATATTCAAATTTTGTGGGTAAAGGTTAGAGAAAATAAGTTAAAAATGAGAGCTGTACAGGTATTTAAGTTTTTGGTTTGTAAAATACCCGAATGTGGGTTTCAGCAGGTGAGGCAATGATTGGACAGAGCAAAAGCTATGCTCCAAAATAGAAGTGATTACACCTTCACTAGACTAACCTGCAGCTAATTACATAATTATAAAATTAACACTTTAACCTGGCTTCCCCATCACAGATGTATTCTTTTAAATGCAAAGCTTTTTGTTCTAGCTTTTGTTGTTAAATGACATTCATGCCCAAGTGTCTATGCATCCATTGCAGGGATGTTTTCTCAAGTGACGAGTCTGAAGCCTGTGATGACGAAGTACCATCTACACCTCCCCATGGATTGTCACAGAGAAAAAGCTTCCTAACCAAGAGAGGCGCTGCAGAAGGTCCTTGAGTACGTCCAACGTGTTGAGTCTGTGAGTCTACTGCAGGATCTAATGCAGGTATGAAAATGATGAAATTTTAATGTATTATCTTCAAAATTATAAATAATTATTTAATTTCTTGAAATATAAAATTAGGTACCCTAAACCCAAGTAGGAACCCCAGTCCCAGTACATTCCTGATTCTGGAGCTACAGAGATCAAACCATCCTACTGTATCACTAAATAGCCCCACCTCTAAAACCCTGATTCGGAAGGCCGAGTTGAAAGACTTCAGAGTTCAAGATGGTCAACTGCAACTATGATAAGCCGAATGTGTTCACCCCAAGTCGGAAACTGAGAAAAAGACTCAATTTTCACATGATTTCAGTCCCTTCTATATTTAAAAGAATGTATTGGGGCTCTAAAAATGTGAAATATTTTTACAAGTATTTCTTTTACTACTCATAGGCAGTTTCATAATAATAGTACAATTTGGCATCGTGTATTGTTTTTTGGTTCCATTCAAAATGCACAAGACGTATAGACATATTTTGTTTGTGGATCGCTGCAGCATCACACGAGCGCACAGAGACAAACGTGGCAGCAACTTAAAACAATTAAAATATCGAATCGAAATCGGGAACTGAAAATCAAAAATCGAATCGGGGCTTGAGTGAATCGTTACCTCCCTAATCATAATCATTTTGGTAGAATGTTGGGCTCTTGCCCTTTGAGTGTATATGGCGTTACCGAAGCTGTTCACTTAATCGACAATTCCTTTCCTGTGACGTTTATCATACCCAGTTTAACTGCCAAAATATTTTTAAGTGTGTGATGATTATCTGGATCGAGTGACACCCATGTTATAATGGTTGCAGGTATTGGTGGATTGGACGATAGTGTCAGAACAATGATGGCGTTCATCATGACAAATCCTCTGTCTCTGAAGTACAATCTCTTTGGACATCGTAGCAAGAACAAGCGCCGAGACCTGCCTTTTTCTGATGTTCTATACGGTAATATATTTTTTTTTTAATTTTTTTTTTAAGGGATTGTGGTGTGAAGACATTTCAGCATGTCCCATAAGGTTTCACAATCATTAAATAGCTTTACTAAGTTGGCTTCTTGTCTTTTTTGTTTTAGGAGCACTGAAAAGGAATGGAGCCACAAAGGACATCAACGAGAAGGACACAGGCAACCCTGTCCAAGTGGTTCATGGGAGCTTGTGATCAAGGTGGGAATAGGGCAGTTCGAGCTCGGAGATCTCAAGGCAACTGTCAGGTTTAAAACGTCCTGACGCCATTTTTAGACTGAAGGTGGCATAAATCCAGACCAAACCAGTTAGAGTTTTGTTTTTGACCATTCGCGAATGGGAGAGGAAGTCAGGAGGTGAAGCAGGCGTCTTGCCAGTTCAATCTCGCGCACTCTCTCTCACTCTCTACCACCCGTTCGGTCTTTTATCAGCAACCTAAGCAGACAATGGAGGTCTGTCTGAAATTCTAGCAGGCAGGCAGGAAGCAATCAACCACAGTAGTCAGTCAGGAATTCGAAACTAAAGTGTGTGCGTGTGTTCCAGTTGTGCGCGTGTGTGCTAAAGCAATAATGTGAGTGTCTGTGTGTGTGCGCAATTATAACTGATACAAATAGTGTATAAAAACATGATTAGAAATACACAAACTATTTACATATCCTCATCCCATCTCACATTCACCCGTTTGTGGGTTTAAATCATGTCCTTACGGCTTTAAGACAGATCATCATAATGAAATCATACAACAGTGTGGTCATCCGTGGAGGGGCGAAAACCCTCAGTAGGGACAAAATTCCCCTCCTCCCTTCCGGCGTGGAACGAGATTCTCATGGTATGTTGGTCACTTGGGAATAAAACATAAAAAAACTTCAATATACCTAGTGAAAAATAACAAAACTGTCTCCACGCAGAGTTTGTCTCCACGCAGAGCTTGTCTCTGCGGCGACTTGATGGAGGCCCTTGCCTCGTTGTAGGAGGGGACAGCCGTCTTTACCTCCCGGATCTTCGTGTGTGGTGTATGTGTGTGCATGTGTGGGGGCAGGGGCAAAAGGGTCCATGTGTTATTTAGGTTTCAGTGTCCAGTTCGAGTTTGTCATTGTCCAGTTCGAATTCGTCATTCTCAACATCAATCAGGTTGTAATGGTACATTTGGGCAACAAACATGCAGTTAATAATCATCTTTGTCATAAGAATAATGCAACATGAACAGACTACACATAACAAAAATGAAAACCATAATTATCCCGATATATTGTCTTTCAAATTCTTCGTAGTGGTCATAACATCAATAATTGTTTCATTTTATTAAAAATGTAAATGCAGTAATGTTCTCCAATCAAGGCTAAAATTCTTTATGTACGTCATTAATTTCCAAACAATATCTAATCTTTTTGTTCTGTGGCTTCAACATTCGTATCTGTGGCTGGTTGTGCGGTTCCGATGTGCGTGTGGTCCGATATTGTGACTCAGGTGGGCTCCTGTTCGAGGGATTCGCGTTGCTCGGCCTTTAGCTGGAAACCGGAGAAGCTTGTACTGCAACTGGTGGATCCAGCTGCCACGCCCCGCGACCTTTGCTGCCGTCGGGGTCACTGCAATCATCTGGCGAGGGCCATCTCAGCATTCACTTGTCCCAACGAAGTCGTTTCAGCACCTTGAAGAAGAGTTGGTCTCCCACACGGACGTGATTTCTCTGTGGATCAGAACACACTGACCAGTAATTGCGTCTTTTTTTTTTTTTTTCTTTTTGGTCAAAACATGTTTCCCATGTGGACTGGGACTGATGTGCCAGTCGCTGGTGGTTCTGATGAACCTGAGAGTCGATAGGGGATAGTGTCCTAACTTCGGCTGGCACTATCCTCATTGTTGTGATTGAAACACAGTCTGGTCATTGTCTCCTTTTTTTCCCTCATTGTCTTGATAAGTCTGCCCTTAACAGTCCCATGAGTGCGTTCCACAAGTCCTGCAGACTGTATGCACAATGACGCTTTGAGTCAATTTTGCAACAACTGTCCCACTTGTTACAACATCATTCACAAAATGCATAATTTTCACTTCAAATCACTTCTTGAAATTCCAAATGTCAGGATAATTTGTGTTAGGTTGAAGATGTATTTTATCCCATATTTTACTCTATTAGTATTGCAAAAGAATTGTTCCACAGCGTGACCCATGTTTGACCATATGGATGAGAAGACTTCACAGAGAAGCGGATGCCTGAAGACTGGATCAACGTCTGCAACATCAAAGGAGGTGTGCTGAGACACACCTCTGAAACAAAAGGACTGAGACTTTAGTACCAGAGCACTAAAAGGGCATATCTGCCTTTTCAATCAGTGGATGACTGCCATTGATGTCTGTCTTTCCTCTTGTGTCTGAGATGTTTACATGTTCCTGCTGGTGCTCCCCCCTTCATCCCTTAGTGCAAATACATTGTATTGTTAGGGACTTCCCTAATAAAATAGAGGGCTCGGCGGAGTGTGCTCCAGAACGAATTTGGAGATGTAACTGAGCACACCTCCGTTCGTTCTCCTCGCGAGTAAAAGATCAACTCTTGTCTTCCTTCCATTCATTTAGCCTATGTTCAGTGAATGCTTAGGTGATTGAACCTGACAATTTGATTACACAACACTTTTTCCAACTGTTTTAGCATCAACATATGTTGTCGGAAACAACTTAATCCATTTTGAAAACATATGAATTACAACCAAACAATATTGCATCTCAAACAAATAACACTGTCTAAAAAAAAGTTTTTTGTTGAAAAGTCTGTATGTGGGAACAATTTCATATCATACTACCCCTCTCTTGACACATAGTTATGCTCTTGTGTCACTCTTATTACTTTTCCAATCAATGAATTAGGCAGCCAGGATTTGCCATCTGCCAATTTGCTGATCCTGTCCTCAGCAATGTTTGCACCTTTGTTCTCCCAATGTGTGCGTTCAATTACTGGTACCTTTTTCCCTGGCGTGGGATCAAATTGTCAAGTTGATTTTCTGCGTGTGTGTGCGTGTGGGGGTGTGTTCATTTTCCCTTTTAGCTGCGCTGTGTCGATATAAAGGCGAGGCAGTTTCCAATTGTAATTGTGTCATTTTCTGTTAAGTGAATTTTGCGTTCACAAATAACTATTTTAGACGTGCTTTATGCACAACTTTTCTTTTCCTGTTGTGGTTTTTAAAGCCCAATGTCGACAGAACGCATGAACATTTATCTTGACTGTCAGTCCACATTGTAACCATACAACTCATACAAGATGGGAAACCCCAAATTTTAATTAGCTCACACCCGCCTACGCTCTTCCTGCTTATCCTAACAATCTCTTATCCGTTGGTATCACAATGTTAGTACTCCCATCGCATAAAAGTCAGTTTGATTTCAGGCTGCGACCTTGGTTCTCAAACACTTTTACTTCTTATCAGTCTGGAATGCGCACCTGGTCTGTGTTACAAGTCTGAGTTCCTCCAGTCGGGAGGAAGGTCAAGTCGCGGTTTGGTGATAATTTGGACGGCTCCACAGTCGTGTGGCGCCTCCTAGATGATGCGGGGAAAAAATGACGCTGGGCTGAAATGCACCGCAACTTATCAGTATAATGTGTCCCTGTGACAATTAGGCCGGCGTGCAATGTGAATGTGGTGGGAAAAGAATGTAATTTTTTGATTCCTTAAAGCAGCAGTGAAAGCTCTTAATCACACTCTAAGTGGTTCTCTGCCACGAAATCCAAATTGTTGTGACTAAATATGCAAATGAATTCATTTTGCCCTGGTTCCTGCAGTAACCCAGGCTAATGAAGTCATTTTTTGCAGTCACTGTTTTGCTCAAATGGCTTATAATAATTTGGTAGTGCGTTAAGATGCTTTGTCGATACAATCTTGTAGTGTATCTTCACAAGTTCCAACATACACAACCCATTCCATGGCCATGACGATACTGTTTTAAAGATTACCAAGGCTTGTTGGACCTTTCTCTGCCACATAAATTACAGCCCTGAGAGGCACTGGGCCTCAACTTTATCTATGAAGGGTCAGGGATTTAATGGGGGTCACCGAGGCGTCCCAAGGAAAGTTTTTACAGAAAAGTGGTCTGGCAATATCTTTTCTCTTTCTTATCACTGACAATGCGCCCCTTTAAAGTTTTGACGTTTGTTTGAATTCGCCCGTGCTTATTAATTCTATTGAAGTCCAATTTTGCCAGTGTATCACGGCCTAATGAGTAAAACGCATGTTGATGTAGAACTCCTTCTACACACACTTTTATGTTTGACTTTTTACGTCACGTGATCCTCCATTGCTACCACATCTCGTCCTGAAAAGTTAATGTTTTGTAACAAGACTTACTGCTTCCTCCTTTCTTTCTTTTCTTTTTCCTTCCTTCTGCCCAACACGTTCATGCTTTCTGTGCATAATTTAGAATTTTCTTTTCCATTTTACAAGTTGGCCAATTTAAATTAGGTTGTTTTATTTGAAAAGCCTGTAATTCTCTTTTTTTTCCCCTTTTCACCTAATCACAAATTTCTTATCACAAAAATGAACATGTTAATTCTATTTTATTTCCTATTTTTCCAATCTTGTGACTCATTTCACTTCAACCAGTTCTACCTTAAAGTGGACAAGTACACATCAATGTTTTTTGTAGTTTCTATTTTCTTCTCTGCTTTAATGAAAATTATAGCCCTTCTAGCCAAATTTTTCCTGTGTCATTTCTATCTCTGCATTACATTCCATTTCTGGCCTACCTTAATACTAAAACAAAAATGCTCTTTCAAAAATTAAAACTATCTAAAACTAGTGATGGCAAAATGAAGCCCCATAAAGCAGCCAAGCCCTGCAGGGAAATACTTCACACACGAATGGGCTTCGAGATGCTTCATTTTTCTTGACTACGCCATCCCGTGGACAGAAAAATGTATAACATGCTTGGTGCATGCAATAAAATGGTGAGCTGTAAATCATGCTCTGCCCACCAAACAATATGTATTTGAAGAGTGATTTTAATTGTTCTGTTTTACTTTGTCTTCTAACTTCTCCAATATTCAGACAGCTCCGCCGAGACCAACGTTTCACCCCCACACTGATATAAAATGGACCCAACCGTTTGGGTCTCTTTCCAAATTTGGTACCAAAGCCTCCCCCACAGTGCGGCAGCTATCTTGAATTGGCCCGTTCCCAGAAAGTTTTACTTCATTCAGTGTCATTCAGTATTATTCAAAATCTTTCAGTGTCATTCCAAATCATTCAATGTCATTCACAATCTTTCCACATCCTTCCACCTTCCATCGTTCAGTGTCATTCCACATTCTCTTTCATATATAACATAACATAACAATAACATAATCCTGGGTCAGCAGACACCTAATTAATGTGTTAATACATGATACATTTTTCTATAAGCAACCCTTATGATTGTAACGTATTTTTAATTCTTTCTAGGCGGGAACTGTCCGAACAAAAAATTCATGCAATTTGTAATTAGACACTTTGTCATACAAAAAGTCACTCAGGGCAAGAGAAAAAAAATTGTCACTTGCCCAAGTTGGGCAAGTAATTTGGCCACTCGGGCAAGGCAAATTTTAGTGGCACTTGCCCTATGGGCAAGCAGTTTTTAAAGTTAACTTCGAACCCTGTGATGGTGTCTTGTGACCTGTCTTTATCAGCTGATGTTCCATGAAGGCGTGCCTTACCTGTCACAAGAATGAAGGCAAGTCACGCCCCCCGCTGTCCATTCACTCCGCCAAGACGCTGCTCCAGGTGGTAGAGAGGATGAAGGCTCCCTTGTCTCTGTTCATGGTTTTTATGCCTCGCTTGCAGATCTCAATGGCCTCTCTGATCCAGCGCTGTAGTTTGTTCTCTTCTGTGCGGATGACCCTGCCCTTCTCCCGGTCCATGATGTGGTTTTCCCTTTTGCAGTGGTCAGTGATTGCTGATTTGTAATGTTCATGTTGTGCTTGTTCTTTTACTGCTCTGATTTTTTAATTTTTTTGACAGGTAAGTCACACCCTCATGGAACATCAGCTGATAAAGACTGGTCTCAAGACACCATCATGCGACACTCTGAAGAAGGCGAAAGACTCGCTGAAACATGTCAGGTAAAAAATTAACCTAAAACATAAATGTCTGCTTTTAATGAATCAGTCAAATATCAATAATAAGAAGACAAAATGAACCTAATACAAATAAATGAATGCTTAATAACTCCCCTGCACATGCTCCTAAAAATCCAAACCTTCACCTGTAAATAAAACGTCCCGACCTGAAGACATCTTAATGTTATTATTTTGTTTTACACACAGCGCCGCCAAGTGGAATCAAAAATTTGTTTTTATTTAAATTTTCACGTACTGCACGGTGCCCTTCTGACGAATCCGACTGAAAATTAGTCAGAAAAGACTCAAGACAATGATCTTACTCTCTGCCGAATTTTGTGACGTTTTGGCAAAAGGCGTGGCTATTACGGTGCTGAAAAGTCCGATTGTACTTTGTGACAACAAAAGCTCCGGCAACATGACTCAGATGATCCTATCTTCTCGAAGTTGTACACATTTGAGGATACTTCAGCCCTGAAGACTTCTACCAACTTATTTTTCATCGTAGTAGTAGCGCCACCAACTGGTAAAAGCTAATACAAGTTATTTTCTTGGATGTTTTTCTCCGTGCAACTCAACAAGGTCGCCCTCATATATGCTCGGATTACTGTTTCGGCCATGAGGATGTCACAATACGAAATTCGTCCTTTTTCGTGAAAGGTTGTGGGAGTGGCATTGCACTGTTCGGCAATAAAACAACGCTGATTATGAGGTTGTAAATATGAACGACAACTCGTGAAACTTTACACACACATCAGGCCGAGCAAATTTATCAATATTTTATACGTTAGTTGTGCAGCTTTTTTGAAATGGCTCGCCATGGCCCTCGAGAAATGTTCAAAAAAGCAACCCTGGTTGAGTGTTTCACCTCGCCTTTTGTAAATTTTATGGAGTACAGTGAACCCTCGGTTATCGTGGTTAATGGGGACCGAGACCACCCGCGAAAACTGAAAATCCGCGAAGTAGCGGCACACCTTCAAAAATGCTTAAAAAAAATACAATATATATAATAAATATATAAATATATATATATATATATATATATATATATATATATACGGGGAGAGAGAGAGTGAAATTCATGTTATAACAAAAAAAACAAATTATTATTAAAACATATTATTTTTTAATTCCCCAGCCATTCTTTTTGTATTTATTTAATTACTCCGACTTTTACCTGCTGGTACGCCGTCCGGTGTACCCTGTGAAATGAAAGGTGGCATTCTTTATTTATTTATTCATTTATTCATTCATAACTGACAGCCTCGCGCTCCGCTCGTGCCCGGGCGGAAGAGGTGCTCCAATTCGGCTTAACTGTGACACACGACGGCGAGCATGCCCTGTGTGTGACGCGAGCATGCCCTCCTCCTCCGGAGCTTCCATTCGGTTAAACTTAGGGGCCGCTTGGCACCGCCCGTGCCCGGGGAAGGTGTTCCTCTACGGCTTAACTGCCACGCACGCCGGCCGGAGCTCTGGTACGGTCCAAACCGCGCGAAACGTCGCCACCGATCGTGTCCGGGGGAACGTGCTCTTCTTCGTCCACTCTCCTCTTCGCCCACGCTCTTCTTCGGCGCACGCCGGCCGTCTAACCGCTCCAGCGCCCCGTCGTGCCGCTCGGCGAAACTACAATGCCCCCGAATATTTTTTAGACCCGCGAAGCACTGAACCCGCGAAAGGTGAACCGCGAAGTAGCGAGGGTTCACTGTATGTATAAGACCAAGACCTACAAAAAAGTCTCTTGGAGCAATGAGCTAGGTTTTACAGGAAGTCGGCCATTTTTAATTTCCTTAAATGGACTTTGTGTAGAAATTATTATTGGGGCCCGAGCAGCGACGGCGGCGAGGTCCCTATTGTTTTTGTAGAAATTATTATTAGGGCCCGAGCAGCGACCGCTACGAGGTCCCCATTGTTTTTGTGGAAATTATTATTATTTTTATTATTATTATTAGGGCCCGAGCAGTGACCGCTGCGAGGTCCCTATTGTTTTTCTAGAAATTGTTATTAGGGCCCGAGCTGCGACGGCTGCGAGGTCCCTATTGTTTTTGTAGAAAATATTATTACTTTTATTATTAATAATTGAATTATTATTATTATTAGGGCCTGAGCAGCGACCGCTGCGAAGTCCCTATTGTTTTTGTAGAAATTATTATTATTATTATTTTTCCGATTGTTCGATCGCATTTTTGACCCCCGAAACATGCACAAAAACTCACCAAACTTGGCAGTCTCATCGGGCATGGCGAAAAATTTGATATTTTAACGTCTAATATGAACAGGAAGTGAGTTATGAATTTTTGAAAGTCCGACTTTTGCCCTTTTTTGCATGTTTACAGGGGTCATTCTTTTGCACCCTGATCCTAAAGGCTTCATCTGATTGCCTTAAAGTTCTGTCTGGAGCATCTTAAGACCTGGGACAAACACTGGGGCTAAAATTTTTTGTTTCCGAAATACTATATGACGGGGGCGGGGCTTCAAAGTTTTCACTTAAGATTTCCTTCGCCGCAATGGACAAAATGCTTAATAACTCTCCTGCACGTGCTGCTAAAAATCCAAAACTTCACATGTACATAAAGAGTCGGTACCTGAAGACATCTATATGTTTATATTCAGTTATACACCTTGCGCCAATCAATATAAATTTTTACATTTTGACGTACTGCACGGTGCCCTTTTAACGAATCCGATTGAAAATTGGCTAGAAAAGACTCAAGACATTGATCTTACTCTATCCCTATTTTTATGACTTTCCTTCAAAGGGCGTGGCTATTACGGTGCCGCAGAGTCTGATTATTCTCCGTGGCAACAAAAGTTCCTGCAAAATGATTCAGATGATCCATCTTCTGGAAATCTTTCACATTTGAGGATATTCAGGCCCTGAAGACGGCTGCCAACTTATTTTTGATCGCAGTGGTAGCGCCACCAACTGGTTAAAACAAATACAAATTATTTTCGTTGATGTTTTTCTCCGGGCAGGTTAACAAAATCTACCTTATATTTGCTCGGATGAGTGTTTAGGCCTTGAGCATGTCACAATACGAAAGTCTTTCGCCTTCTTCAGAGTGTCACATGATGGTGTCTTGTGACCCGTCTTTATCAGTTGATGTTCCATGAGGGCGTGACTTACCTGTCACAAGAATGAAGGCAAGTCACGCCCCCCGCTGTCCGTTCACTCCGCCAAGATGCTGGTCCAGGTGGTAGAGAGGATGAAGGCTCCCTTGTCTCTGTTCATGGTTTTTATGCCTCGCTTGCAGATCTCAATGGCCTCTCTGATCCAGCGCTGTTGTTTGTTCTCTTCTGTGCGGATGACCCTGCCCTTCTCCCGGTCCATGATGTGGTTTTCCCTTTTGCAGTGGTCAGTGATTGCTGATTTGTAATGTTCATGTTGTGCTTGTTCTTTTACTGCTCTGATTTTTTCATTTTTTTGACAGGTAAGTCACACCCTCATGGAACATCAGCTCAAGACACCATCATGCGACACTCTGAAGAAGGCGAAAGACTCGCCGAAACATGTCAGGTAAAAAATTAACCTAAAACATAATTGTCTGCTTTTAATGAATCAGTCAAATATCAATAATAAGAAGACAAAATGAACCTAATACAAATAAATGAATGCTTAATAACTCCCCTGCACATGCTCCTAAAAATCCAAACCTTCACCTGTAAATAAAACGTCCCGACCTGAAGACATCTTAATGTTATTATTTTGTTATACACACAGTGCCGCCAAGTGGAATCAAAAATGTGTTTTTATTTTAATTTTCACGTACTGCACGGTGCCCTTTTGACGAATCCGACTGAAAATTAGTCAGAAAAGACTCAAGACAATGATCTTACTCTCTGCCGAATTTTGTGACGTTTTGGCAAAAGGCGTGGCTATTAAGGTGCTGAAAAGTCCGATTGTACTCTGTGGCAACAAAAGCTCCGGCAACATGACTCAGATGATCCTATCTTCTCGAAGTTGTACACATTTGAGGATACTTCAGCCCTGAAGACATCTACCAACTTATTTTACATCGTAGTAGTAGCGCCACCAACTGGTAAAAGCTAATACAAGTTATTTTCTTGGATGTTTTTCTCCGTGCAACTCAACAAGGTCGCCCTCATATATGCTCGGATGACTGTTTCGGCCATGAGGATGTCACAATACGAAATTCGTCCTTTTTCGTGAAAAGTTGTGGGAGTGGCATTGCACTGTTCGGCAATAAAACAAAGCTGATTATGAGGTTCTAAATATGAACGACAACTCGTAAAACTTTACACACACATCAGGCCGAGCAAATTTATCAATATTTTATACGTTAGTTGTGCAGCTTTTTTGAAATGGCTCGCCATGGCCCTCGAGAAATGTTAAAAAAAAGCAGCTCTGGTTGAGTGTTTCACCTCGCTTTTTGTAAATTTTATGGAGTACAGTGAACCCTCGGTTATCGCGGTTAATGGGGACCGAGACCACCCGCGAAAACTGAAAATCCGCGAAGTAGCGGCGCACCTTCAAAAATGCTTAAAAAAAATATACAATATATATAATAAATATATATATATATAATAAATATATATATATATATATATATATATATATATATATATATATATATATATATATATATATATATATATATATATACGGGGAGAGAGAGAGTGAAATTCATGTTATAACAAAAAAAACAAATTATTATTAAAACGTATTATTTTTTTATTCCCCAGCCATTCTTTTTGTATTTATTTAATTACTCCGACTTTTACCTGCTGGTACGCCGTCCGGTGTGCCCTGTGAAATGAAAGGTAGCATTCTTTATTTATTTATTCATTTATTCATTCATAACTGACAGCCTCGCGCTCCGCTCGTGCCCGGGCAGAAGAGGTGCTCCAATTCGGCTTAACTGTGACACACGCCCGCCCTCCTCCCCCGGAGCTTCCATTCGGTTAAACTTAGGGGCCGCTTGGCACCGCCGTGCCCGGGGAAGGTGCTCCTCTTCGGCTTACTGTGACGCGAGCATGCCCTCCTCCTCCGGAGCTTCCATTCGGTTAAACTTAGGGGCCGCTTGGAACCGCCCGTGCCCGGGGAAGGTGCTCCTCTTCGGCTTACTGTGACGCGAGCATGCCCTCCTCCTCCGGAGCTTCCATTCGGTTAAACTTAGGGGCCGCTTGGCACCGCCCGTGCCCGGGGAAGGTGCTCCTCTACGGCTTAACTGCCACGCACGCCGGCCGGAGCTCTGGTACGGTCCGAACCGCGCGAAACGTCGCCACCGATCGTGTCCGGGGGAACGTGCTCTTCTTCGTCCACTCTCCTCTTCGCCCACGCTCTTCTTCGGCGCACGCCGGCCGTCTAACCGCTCCAGCGCCCCGTCGTGCCGCTCGGCGAAACTACAATGCCCCCGAATATTTTTTAGACCCGCGAAGCACTGAACCCGCGAAAGGTGAACCGCGAAGTAGCGAGGGTTCACTGTATGTATAAGACCAAGACCTACAAAAAAGTCTCTTGGAGCAATGAGCTAGGTTTTACAGGAAGTCGGCCATTTTGAATTTACTTAAAAGGGGGCGGGTCACCACAATGGACTTTGTGTAGAAATTATTATTGGGGCCCGAGCAGCGACCGCGGCGAGGTCCCTATTGTTTTTGTAGAAAATATTATTACTTTTATTATTATTATTATTAGGGCCTGAGCAGCGACCGCTGCGAAGTCCCTATTGTTTTTGTAGAAATTATTATTATTATTATTTTTCCGATTGTTCGATCGCATTTTTGACCCCCGAAACATGCACAAAAACTCACCAAACTTGGCAGTCTCATCGGGCATGGCGAAAAATTTGTTATTTTAACGTCTAATATGAACAGGAAGTGAGTTATGAATTTTTGAAAGTCCGACTTTTGCCCTTTTTTGCATGTTTACAGGGGTCATTCTTTTGCACCCTGATCCTAAAGGCTTCATCTGATTGCCTTAAAATTCTGTCTGTAGCATCTGAAGACCTGGGACAAACACTGGGGCTAAAATTTTTTGTTTCCGAAATACTATATGACGGGGGCGGGGCTTCAAAGTTTTCACTTAAGATTTCCTTCGCCGCAATGGACAAAATGCTTAATAACTCTCCTGCACATGCTGCTAAAAATCCAAAACTTCACATGTACATAAAAAGTCTGTACCTGAAGACATCTATATGTTTATATTCAGTTATACACCTTGCGCCAATCAATATCATTTTTTACATTTTGACTTACTGCACGGTGCCCTTTTAACGAATCTGATTGAAAATTGGCTAGAAAAGACTCAAGACATTGATCTTACTCTATCCCTATTTTTGTGACTTTCCTTCGAAGGGCGTGGCTATTACGGTGCCGCAGAGTCTGATTATTCTCCGTGGCAACAAAAGTTCCTGCAAAATGATTCAGATGATCCATCTTCTCGAAATTTTTCACATTTGAGGATATTCAGGCCCTGAAGACGGCTGCCAACTTATTTTTGATCGCAGTGGTAGCGCCACCAACTGGTTAAAACAAATACAAATTATTTTCGTTGATGTTTTTCTCCGGGCAGGTGAACAAAATCTACCTTATATTTGCTCGGATGAGTGTTTAGGCCTTGAGCATGTCACAATACGAAAGTCTTTCGCCTTCTTCAGAGTGTCACATGATGCTGTCTTGTGACCCGTCTTTATCAGCTGATGTTCCATGAGGGCGTGACTTACCTGTCACAAGAATGAAGGCAAGTCACGCCCCCGCTGTCCGTTCACTCCGCCAAGATGCTGGTCCAGGTGGTAGAGAGGATGAAGGCTCCCTTGTCTCTGTTCATGGTTTTTATGCCTCGCTTGCAGATCTCAATGGCCTCTCTGATCCAGCGCTGTTGTTTGTTCTCTTCTGTGCGGATGACCCTGCCCTTCTCCCGGTCCATGATGTAGTTTTCCCTTTTGCAGTGGTCAGTGATTGCTGATTTGTAATGTTCATGTTGTGCTTGTTCTTTTACTGCTCTGATTTTTTTCATTTTTTTGACAGGTAAGTCACACCCTCATGGAACATCAGCTCAAGACACCATCATGCGACACTCTGAAGAAGGCGAAAGACTCGCCGAAAGATGTCAGGTAAAAAATTTACCTAAAACATAATTGTCTGCTTTTAATGAATCAGTCAAATATCAATAATAAGAAGACAAAATGAACCTAATACAAATAAATGAATGCTTAATAACTCCCCTGCACATGCTCCTAAAAATCCAAACCTTCACCTGTAAATAAAACGTCCCGACCTGAAGACATCGTAATGTTATTATTTTGTTATACACACAGTGCCGCCAAGTGGAATCAAAAATTTGTTTTTATTTTAATTTTCACGTACTGCACGGTGCCCTTTTGACGAATCCGACTGAAAATTAGTCAGAAAAGACTCAAGACAATGATCTTACTCTCTGCCGAATTTTGTGACGTTTTGGCAAAAGGCGTGGCTATTAAGGTGCTGAAAAGTCCGATTGTACTCTGTGGCAACAAAAGCTCCGGCAACATGACTCAGATGATCCTATCTTCTCGAAGTTGTACACATTTGAGGATACTTCAGCCCTGAAGACATCTACCAACTTATTTTACATCGTAGTAGTAGCGCCACCAACTGGTAAAAGCTAATACAAGTTATTTTCTTGGATGTTTTTCTCCGTGCAACTCAACAAGGTCGCCCTCATATATGCTCGGATGACTGTTTCGGCCATGAGGATGTCACAATACGAAATTCGTCCTTTTTCGTGAAAAGTTGTGGGAGTGGCATTGCACTGTTCGGCAATAAAACAAAGCTGATTATGAGGTTCTAAATATGAACGACAACTCGTAAAACTTTACACACACATCAGGCCGAGCAAATTTATCAATATTTTATACGTTAGTTGTGCAGCTTTTTTGAAATGGCTCGCCATGGCCCTCGAGAAATGTTAAAAAAAGCAGCTCTGGTTGAGTGTTTCACCTCGCTTTTTGTAAATTTTATGGAGTACAGTGAACCCTCGGTTATCGCGGTTAATGGGGACCGAGACCACCCGCGAAAACTGAAAATCCGCGAAGTAGCGGCGCACCTTCAAAAATGCTTAAAAAAAATATACAATATATATAATAAATATATATATATATATATATATATATATATATATATATATATATATATATATATATATATATATATATATATATATATATATATATATATATATACGGGGAGAGAGAGAGTGAAATTCATGTTATAACAAAAAAACCAAATTATTATTAAAACGTATTATTTTTTTATTCCCCAGCCATTCTTTTTGTATTTATTTAATTACTCCGACTTTTACCTGCTGGTACGCCGTCCGGTGTGCCCTGTGAAATGAAAGGTGGCATTCTTTATTTATTTATTCATTTATTCATTCATAACTGACAGCCTCGCGCTCCGCTCGTGCCCGGGCAGAAGAGGTGCTCCAATTTGGCTTAACTGTGACACACGCCCGCCCTCCTCCCCCGGAGCTTCCATTCGGTTAAACTTAGGGGCCGCTTGGCACCGCCCGTGCCCGGGGAAGGTGCTCCTCTTCGGCTTACTGTGACGCGAGCATGCCCTCCTCCTCCGGAGCTTCCATTCGGTTAAACTTAGGGGCCGCTTGGAACCGCCCGTGCCCGGGGAAGGTGCTCCTCTACGGCTTAACTGCCACGCACGCTGGCCGGAGCTCTGGTACGGTCCGAACCGCGCGAAACGTCGCCACCGATCGTGTCCGGGGGAACGTGCTCTTCTTCGTCCACTCTCCTCTTCGCCCACGCTCTTCTTCGGCGCACGCCGGCCGTCTAACCGCTCCAGCGCCCCGTTGTGTCGCTCGGCGAAACTACAATGCCCCCGAATATTTTTTAGACCCGCGAAGCACTGAACCCGCGAAAGGTGAACCGCGAAGTAGCGAGGGTTCACTGTATGTATAAGACCAAGACCTACAAAATAGTCTCTTGGAGCAATGAGCTAGGTTTTACAGGAAGTCGGCCATTTTGAATTTACTTAAAAGGGGGCGGGTCACCACAATGGACTTTGTGTAGAAATTATTATTGGGGCCCGAGCAGCGACCGCGGCGAGGTCCCTATTGTTTTTGTAGAAATTGTTATTAGGGCCCGAGCTGCGACGGCTGCGAGGTCCCTATTGTTTTTGTAGAAAATATTATTACTTTTATTATTATTATTATTATTATTATTATTAGGGCCTGAGCAGCGACCACCTTGCACCACCCAGTGGTGACAAAAATTATAATTTTTTACATTTTGACGTACTGCACGGTGCCCTTTTAACGAATCTGATTGAAAATTGGCCAAAAATGACTTTAGACATTGATCTTGTTGAATCCTTTTGGGCAATTTATCGATACTCATAGTGGTGTCTTTGAAAAAGGTACCGATGACGCGCTGGTCCAATGATCAGCATCTCGGTTTTATCTGAGTTAAGACGCAAAAAATTGAAAGACATTCATAGTTTAATTTCGGCAAGGCATGCCTCTAATTTATAGCAATCACACGGATTCGTTATATCCAACGGCATGTATAATTGCGTATCATCAGCATAGTGTCCCCCAAAATGGGTCTGATATCACGATAGCTCGAGGGTATTTTGAAATGATTATTTTAAAATCAGTGTTGATGACAATGAAATGTGCATATTTCAGGTGTTTTTTTTTTTATTGTGAAATTACACCAGATTTTGATGGGACCACTTTTGATGAACAGCTGGGGTCGTCGAGTGTCCAACAAAACTAGTCTGGTATTACGACAGCTCCAGCTCTTTTATTTTAAAATGCCTCCTTACATTTTGATGGGACTACTTTTGGTGGAAAGCTGTGTTGTCTAGTGTCCTCCAAACCTGGTTTGGTATTACCATAGCTAGAGGATATTTTTTAATGAAATTTTAAAGTCAGGCATGATGACAGTGAAATGTGCAGATTTCAGGCAACTTTTAGTTTGAAATTACAAATTAGATTTCAATGGGACCACTTTTTATGGACAGCTGGGGTAGTCTCGTGTCCCACAAAACTGGTCTGGTATCACGAAAGCTCGAGCTATGTTTTTTTTTAACTCAGTGGTGATGACCGTGAAATAAGCGAATTTCAGGCTACTTTTATTTTGAAGTGCCACATCACATTTTGATGTGACCACTTTTGGTGGACAGCCGGTGTGGTCTAGTATCCCCAGTCCTGGTTTGGTATCACGATAGTTTGAGGATATTTTTTAAAGATTTTTCTTTTAAATCAGTGTTGATCACAGTGCATATTTCAGGTGATTTTTTTATTTTGAAATGCCACATCAAATTTTGAAGTGACCACTTTTTGTGGACAACTGGGGTGGTCTGGTGTCCCGCAGAACTCGTCTGGTATCACGATAGCTTGAGGATTTTGTAATGATTTTAATTTTTTTAATCATTGGTGACGACAGACAAATAAGCAAATTTTCACGCTTTTATTTTTAAATATCCAATCAGATTTTGATGGGACCACATTTGTTTTTCCGGTTCCGTCGCCACGCGAGTGGCTACCTGCTAGAGCAGCACGGCTCACTATTTGAGCCTTTTTCGCGTGTTTTTCCCTTTACCCAGTTTTATTTATTTTACCTCATCGCAGCAATGGACATCCAAATTGCGGTGGTTTTATTGCTGCTGAGGGCTGTTTTTTGCGTGATCGTGTCCGGAGATGTCACTGGGAGCTACGGATCAATCGTTTACACAAGAGATCAGCTGTTAGCACTTCGTGCTAACCCCGTGCCGACTCCCGGAGCGAGACCCGATATCCCCCACGAGTTGAGGAGGAAGAGACGGGGGATGTCGCGCGGGGGCGAAACGCCAGGCAAAGAGGAGGCGTGACCACCCCGTCCTCCCGTCCGTTTTTATGGGAAATGTTAGATACCTTCCCAAGAAAATGGACGAGCTAACAGCGCTAACGCGGCACGAGAGGAACTTCCAATGAGCTAGCTTGCTGATGTTCACGGATTCATGGCTAACAGAGCTAACGCCGGACACCGTTGTGGAATTTGACGGCTTCCAAATACTACTTGCGGACAGGACACTGGAAAGCGGTAAGAGGAAAGAGGAGGGCTGGCTGTGTTTGTTAATGATAGATAGTGTAACCCTAGGCACATCACAGCTAAGGAGCAACTTTCCAGTCGGGACAATGAGCTGCTAGCTGTTAGCATGCGTCCATACTTGACAAGCATCGCGAGTTAACAAGGACGCGCACGTAACAGGTGCGTGAGTAAACTGCTTAAAACTTTGATCGTCATTCGGCTGACCTACAAATTGAGACGCTACAGTCAGTTTGACGTTTTTGTTTGCTTCATTGTGGATTGACATGGAGGAACAAGACAGTGGAAAGCGGACATTAAAAATGACGGAGAAAAGCTGTAGAAGATCACAAGCCTAAACGGATGCAGGCACGCAGCTGCAAATTTGCTCAATTGACCTCCATGCAACGTCAAATTGAACAATTGATGGAGGATGATGCAAATGTTGACGCTGTAAAAAACTGAGGTTCGTGTTTGCTTTAGCGGCATGGAGCAAGAATTTGTGGACCTCAATTCCGGTCTGCAAAATTTAAAGACTGAAGAGGATTTTGCCGATGACCAAAATAACTGGTTTGATCCAAAAAATGTAATTAATGGAAATGTGAGCAATGGAAGAAGGACGTTTTGAAACGTGCAGAGGAAGGATGCAATAAACAAATATCACCTGCTGATAGTAGATCTGCATCAACTAACTACACCCATAGAAGTAGAAGTAAAGAATCTAACAGACAGAAGCTCACTTCTGTCAACGTCTTCAATTAAATTAAAGGCTCAAATGGAACGAGCATGTTTAAAGGCAAAGGCTGCTGATTTACAACAAAGGTTGGCACTTGAGCAAGAAGAAGCTGCAATTAAAGCAAAGAAGGTAATGCATGCAATGCAAACGGCACTCCCTGAGTCTGATGCTAAATTGGATGTCTTGAGAAGATATGAAAATACCCAGGAGGATGGTATCCACATTCCTGATGAGTGTGTTACAATTTAAACAAGGAAAAACATTCAATTACCATCACAGCCTATCAGAGCAACAAGCAGTGTTGACCTGAAATGCTCCCACTTCGACTATTCCAATGGCTAGATTTCCACATCAGACAGAAAGTAGAGAACAACAGGGACATGTGCTTGATGGCCTTTGCCACGCAATCTCACAGCAAGCCAGTGTCGCAGAATACTTAGCAAAGAGTCAAAAAGCATCGCTTCTTCCCGAACTTTCCATTCCTACGTTTTACAGGCGACCCTCTGCATTATAAAACCTGTATAGGTGCCATTGAACATGGGATTGAAGGCCGTACAAGTGATAACCGTGATCATCTTCAATTTTAGCTGCAGTATACTAGTGAACAACCACATGAGTTGGTGAAGAGCTGCATCCATATGGAACCTCTGACAGGATATACCAAAGCAAAACAAATCTTGAAGGAGTTTTATGGTGATGACTTCATGATAGCAGAAGCATATTTAAAGGAAGCCATGGATTGGCCAACAATCAAGTCTGAAGATGGTGTTGCACTTCAGTCTTTCACATTATTCCTTATGGGCTGTTCGAACATAATGGCAGATGTTAATTACATGGAGGACTTGGACAACATGGCTAATATAAAGGCATTGGCAAACAAACTTCCATACAGACTTATAGAATCTTGGAGAAAATGTGCCTGCAATCTCCAAGAAAGAACAAATAGAAGAGTGAAGTTTAAGGATTTTGTTGACAAGCACGAAAGATTTCTATAAAACAGAAAACAAAATCACAACACACAGAAACAACAAAATCAAAGAAAGTCTTCACAACAGTCATTGTGCCCGCCAAGATGGAAAACAACAAAACCACCACGCCAAAGGCAGAACCTGTTTCAGTGGATGCTATTGCCAAACCATGTGCTAATTGTAATGGAGAGCAACACAGTCTCACAATTGGTAAGGAATTTAGGAGAAAGCATCACAAGGATAAGATTGACTTCTTGAGGAGCAAGGGTCTGTGTTTTGCATGTTTGATGCACGGTCGCATTAGCAGTTGCTGGAAACAAAAGCTTCAATGTCAAGAATGCTCTAGACTGCATCCTACAGCACTACACATTGTCCATAAACTTCTGCAAAGAAACAGCCTAAGACGATTGTGAATAGCAGTACCTATTAAGCGCCCTCGTACAAACAACAGAAACCTGGGGTGTCACTGGGGCCTGTAAATAGGACTGCATCCTTTCAATAATTCCGGTATGGGTCAAGGCACAAAAAGGAACCAAGACAGTGGCGACTTACTGTCCGGTTTAAAAATGCCCTGACGCCTTTTTTAGACTGAAATAACTTACTAAAGTTTTCGTTTTGTGCCATTCAGAATGGGAGAGGGAGCCAGGAGGTGAAACAGCCGTCTTGCCAGTTCAATCCCGCACACCCTCTGACTCTCACCCTCCGTTCTGCCTTTTTATTGAAACTAACTCATCAATAACTAATCACCAGAAGACAGAAAAGCATCAACAACTAATCACCAAGAGACAGAAAACATCAATAACTCACGGTATAAAGGTCAGTTTAACTAAAGCATCAATAACTAATCACCAGGGACTCCAGCACGCAGAAAATCATAACCCAAGGTCAGTTTAACTAAACACATCTTCAGGATACGGTGTCTGTGTGTGTGTGTGTTAAAATAACAAGTAAGTGTCTCTGTGTGTGTTCAACATTAATGAGTGTATAAAAACATGATTATGAATACACAAACTGATTACCTATCCTCAGCCCATCTTACATTTCCCCCCTGTTGTGGATTTAAAAATCATGTCCTTACGGCTTTAAGACAGATCATCATAATGAAATCATACAACAGTGTGATCATCAGTGGAGGAGCGAAAACCTCACATTAGGGAAAAATTCCCCTCCTCCCTTCCGGCGTAGAATGAGATCCTCATAATTTGATGACCATCAGGGAATAAAACTTGTCCCTGGGGTGACTTGGTGGAGGCCCTTGCCTCGTTGTAGGAGAGATAAGATAAGATAAGATAAGATAAGATGTCCTTTATTAGTCCCACAATGGGGAAATTTGAGGTGTTACAGCAGCAAAGATATAGATCACACAGAGTCGGCGGCGTAATGTAGCCGTTAATGTATAACATTAGCAGCAGACATTCAGAAAAAGCATGCAAATATACACAGTATAAACGTATCTAAGTGTAAGGAAACACTCCTAATGTTTGTCCATTATACGGAGGGGGAAACGCTGTAATGATAAAAACTACTGAATGATTGAAAATACTGCAATCATAAAAATATTCCAATGATAAAAGTACTGTAATGGTAAGAGTACTGAAATGATAGAAAAGTACTGCATGATAGAAAATACTGCAATGGTAAAAGTACTGTAATAGTAAAAGTACTGCAACGATAGAAAAATACTGCAATGATGAAAGTACTGCAATGGTAAAAGTACTGCAATGGTAAAAGTACTGTAATAGTAAAAGTACCGCAATGATAGAAAAATACTGCAATGATAAAAGTACTGCAATGATAAAAGTACTGTAATAGTGAACATCCTGCAGTGGTAGAAATACTACAGTGATAGAAGTATTGTAATAAGAATACTGTAATGGTAAACAAAATACATCATTGGTCAATATTTAAGTACACCCTTGGCTGAAAGTACAGTAGTAGTTAATATTGCATCCTAGGACTGCACAATTGCACTAATGCCCTCCCGTTTGTAGGCCTGACCCAATGTTCTTGTTAAAAAGTCTGACAGCAGTTGGCAGGAAGGAGCGGCGAAATCTCTCTTTGGTACAGCGAGGGTGTAAAAGTCTGTCACTGAAGGAGCTGTAAAGTGTTCTCAGAGTGTCATTGAATGGGTGGGCTGGTTTGTCCAGCATTGATGACAGTTTTGCCGTCATCCTTCTGCCCCCCACTGAGTCCACAGAGTCCAGGGAGCAGCCCAGGACAGAGCTGGCCCTCCTCACCAGTTTGTCCAGTCTCTTTTTGTCTCGGCCCGAGATGCCTCCTGCCCAGGAGACCACTCCATAGAAGATGACTGATGAAACCACCGAGTCATAGAAGTTCCTGAGGAGTGTTCCCCGAACGCCAAAGGACCTCAGCCGCCTGAGTAGGAAGAGTCTGCTCTGACCCTTCCTATAGAGAGCGTCTGTGTTGTCGCTCCAGTCCAGTTTATTGTTCAGATGAACACCCAGGTACTTGTAAGTTGAGACCCTCTCAACGTCTGTTCCCTGGATATTCACTGGTGCAGGTGGAGAGTGCCGACGCTTGCGGAAATCCACCACCAGCTCTTTGGATTTCCCAGCGTTGATTTGGAGGCGGTTCTGCTGACACCAGTCCACGAACCCCTGCGTAACCCCTCTGTACTCCCGATCGTCATCGTCAGTGATGAGGCCGACAATCGCAGAGTCATCAGAGAACTTCTGCAGGTGACAGGTTGTGGAATTGTATTTGTAGTCCGAGGTGTAGAGGGTGAACAGGAAGGGAGCCAGCACAGTTCCCTGCGGCGCTCCCGTGCTGCAGAGGAGCACGTCAGACACACAGTCCTGTGTTCTCACGTACTGTGGCCGGTTTGTGAGGTAGTTGTGAATCCATGTGATGAGGTGGTGGGCCACTCCCGCCTGCTCCAGCTTGTCTCCCAATAAGGCGGGCTGGATGGTGTTGAAAGCACTTGAGAAATCAAAGAACATGATCCTCACCGTGCCCCCCGCCTTCTCCAGGTGGAAGAGTGAAGTGTGGAGCAGGTAGATGATGGCATCATCCACATTGATGCCAGGCTGGTATGCAAATTGGAGTGGGTCCATTGAGGAGCTGACCAGGGGGCGCAGATGGACGAGGACCAGTCTCTCCAGGGTCTTCATCAGATGAGACGTCAGCGCCACTGGTCTGAAGTTGTTGAGCTCCTTCGGATGGGGTGTCTTTGGAACCGGAACCAGGCAGGATGTTTTCCACAGCTGGGGGACTCTGCCCAGCTTCAAGCTCAGGTTGAACATGTGCTGGACGATTCCACACAGCTGGTCTGCGCAGGATTTGAGGAGCTGGGAGCTGGTCCCATCTGGGCCTGCCGCCTTCCTCGCCTTCATCTTCCTCAGCTGGTTCTTCACCTGAGATGTTGTGAGGAACAAGGCTGAGCAGGAGGAAGTGGTGGTTGTCTGATGAGGCTGGGAACTGGAGCCTGTGGAGAGAGAGAGGGGCGAGAGAGGGGGAGAGAGGGTCTTGTTCGCAGTGGCAGGAGGGGTGGGTGGGGGCTGCATCAGGGAAGCCTGAGCGGGGTCAGACATTTGATCAAACCTATTGAAAAATAGGTTCAACTCATTTGCCCACTGAAGCCCCCCCCCCCTTCTGGGTCTTACCTGCTTGTCCGTGGCCTGAGATGGTCTTCAGGCCCCTCCAGACATCCCTGGCATTGTTCCGCTGCAGTTGTTCTTCCATCCGCATCCTGTAGGACAGCCGTCCTTACCTCCCGGATCTTCGTGTATGGTGTGTGTGTGTGTGCACGTGTGAGGACAGGGGCAAGAAGTCCATGTGTTTTTACGTTTCAGTGTCCAGTTTGAGTTCGTCATTCTCAACATTAATCAGGTTGTAATGGTACATTTGGGCAACAAACCTACGATTAACCATCGTCTTTGTCATAAAAATAATGCAACATGAACAGACTACACATAACAAAATGAAAACTATAATTATCCCTATATATTGTTTTTTAAATTCTTCATAGTGGTCATAACATCAATAATTGTTTCATTTTTATTAAAAATTTAAATGCAGTAATGTACTCCAATCAAGGCTGATATTCCTTTATGTACGTCATTAATTTCCAAACAATATCTAATCTTTTTGTTCTGTGGCTTCAACATATTTATCATCTCATCAATATTAGCACCACAGAGTACTGAGTTTCGAGATCCTCACAATAGTCGTTCTCAAAATGATATTTTATTTTTATCAATTTAGCTTTGTTAAGGTAAGATATTTTATTGACAATCTAACATTAATATGCAAAGAACATGTACATTAGTACGAAATGTAAAAGAAAATTGTGGTGGGGGGGTGCGAATTGTTTTCTTCTTGGTAGGGGGGGCATGACAGGAAATAATTGAGAACCACTGGTCTAGTCACACACCAGCTCGGGTTCATTCCCTACCAGAGAAATGACATTCCATGTCCCCAGAGCTAGGCGCTTTATGTTGCCGGGGATTGGACTGCCTTTGACTGCCTCCTAGCTCAAAGGAAACCCAAATTCTTTGGTCCCGCCCACTGGTAGTGAGCCGAAGCCCTTGTATTAAATAATAAATAAATACATAAAATAAAAAAATTAATAAATTTAAAAAACGGACCGATCCACTGCTTGGGTTAGTTTGACCCACCTTGAGATCCGTTCCCACTCAGTGACAGTGTCTACAAGCCACTGCCACCAGGCCAGTGAACCCAACGTCCAGGCAGTGACAAAAAACGTGATCAAATTACATTGCTCATCATAAGGTGTTTGTGAGACGCTCTTTGTATGTTTCCTCAATTAAGACCTGTTTTCCATTGGTGTATTTGAAAAAAGTGGTGAACCTGTTAAATTCACTACAAAACGTTAAGAAGATGAAAGTAATGTTTGAAGGAATATTATTTTTCTATCGACGTGCCGGCGGGCGGGCACAGATAGAGAGTGATAAAGCAGCACCACCCGCGCGGGGCGTGCTGACGAAAAGGCAAGCGCTCCTCCTCTCATCGCGTCCTTATTAAGACAGAAAAAAGACGCTGTTGAATTTGACCTATTCGCAGTTCGAGCAGGTGCTTAACGCTGGAGAATATCACCACTTCGAAGTTCGAACTGCTGTTGAAACGGAGAGGTAAGTGTTTTTCGTTGGGTTTTTTTCAAAACATGCGTCGAGTGCATTTGTTCATAGTTAGAGATAGTTGTGTGGAAAACACTATACAAAGTAGCACCATGGATGTGGGCCTACAACACTGGCCTAGCAAACATGTGCTCCTACATCGACATAATTGACGAGCTCCAGTTAAGCATTGAATAATTATAAAACGTCATGGTGCTTTTACTCATTTAAAGAACTAAACCGACGCGTATTGTCATCCGGTGGTCAGGTTTGCATTGAATGTGAGCACGAGGGACGCTAGCTTGTTGCGTTAGCTTTGCGGAGCTAACAGCTTGCACTTTTGTTATAGAACCACAGAATGCAAGTACCATGATAATTTCTGTCATTAATTTTTGTGTAAGACACGATGTTCACTGGTTAATTACATGATTCTTAAAGCAAAGGTTACTGTGAATGCAATTTTGGTAAGATTTTTGTAGTCACACTGCATAAATCTGTCTGTGTCTGTTGTTTAAACTTCAATATAAACTATTATGGTTGAAATCGTTAATTGGGATGGAGGAATTGATATTTTTTTAATTTATAATTTATTTTTCTTACACTGATATTGTTAAAACTCCATTTAGCCCATAGTATTAATAATTCTCAACACAATACTGTCTTTTTTCTTTATAGAATAAACAATGCCTTCCCTGAGATGCAGGAAGTCCCCAAAGCAGGATACTATTGAACATGCAGTCAAGGGTCTGGACAAGACTGCAGAGTTAGAAGCGAAGTATATAAACTAATTTAAAGGTATGATGTTAACGCTTTTGCTAAGATATATTATTGTTTTCTGATAACCAAGCTGACATCGTTTTTTAAGTGGTTATTTTACATTAAGAGTGTCTTGACCTTTTCTTTTGCCACTTTTGTCAGTTTCAAGTTATTTCAGTGAGTGTGAAACCTGATGGTAGGAGTTCTATCTAAATTAAGGCTGTACTTGATGACGCCCTCCGGCATTTTTATACCACAATAGACCGGTGAACAAGTCCGATATTGATAGTCTAGTGTAAAGCACGTAATACGTCACAGAGATCACGTGACGCGATCCAATATGACTGTGTACAGTGTATGTCATTGTTTTGAAACTAAATAATCTTAAAGTTTTTTTTTTACGTAACCAGGTGCAATTGACATTTGTACTTTCAGTCCTAATACATACTGGCTAATGCAATGCTGGAAAATGAATTTTGGCTGGTCTGTTCCTTTAAAATCATAAAGAAGGGCTCTGCTCTATCCCTCACAAGAAGCAATGTTTCAAACCACCCTACATTAGTATAGTGGCCCAAATGAATATGATGACTCCTTATTTGTGTGCTTAAAAATATGACGAAGCTAACTTGATTTCCCTGTTAACTAGGTCGAGGAGTATTTACCAAGGCCCCTTTCAGGAAAGACGACTTTATTCTTTATTATGGAGTACAGAGGAAAATTGATAGATTCTGATGAATCTCAACGCAGGAAGATGGATGGAAGAGGCACTGTCTTTTTGTTTGACTTCCGCCGGCAAGAAAAAACTTGGAGGTGAGGCAAAGATTGAGATGTTATCTTATTTTTGTTTTTATTTAAAAAAAATAAACACATACTCATCCCATAAGTGTTAGGGGAAAAATCATTCTCTAAGCAAAAATGTATAATTACTTTTATTCATGCGTTGAATCTGTACAAATGAAAATATAGATCATGAAGTCTCAAAGACAAGCTGTTAATAGGGTCTGATTCCAATAGAAATTTCTTGTATGATTTGATTTAGATTTTAAAATTGTGGATTTCCTATTTTTATGTTTTGTGTACACAAGATTGTCTCAAAGATTAATTTCTGACATTGATTGAATAATTGTTTTTTTTTTTTTTAATCTATTTTAAGTGTTGATGCAGCTCAAGAAGATGGCAGTCTGGGAAGACTGGTTAATGATGACCACATGCACCCCAACTGTAAAATGAAGAAGATGACAACAGAGGACAGACCACACCTCTGTCTGTTTGCGCTCCGAGACATTGATGTTGGCGAAGAAATAACTTAAGACTATGGACCAGCTGGCCTTGGAGAACACAGGTTTGTAAGATGCATCTTTAAGTACAATAACAGAGCCCACTTGTGGTGTTCTGGTGATGTAGTTTCCAATTAGTTTGGCAATCTAATAAATGTATGTGAAGTTTCTATGGAAGTTGAACATGATGACTGACTGGGGGAGTTCTCCATTGTCCACTATCTGTAATTCAAATTTGTGGGTCTGAGTCAAAGTTTGGCTCTGCAGGAACAACGAACTGGTCAGGGAGTGACAGTATTACAAAGTTCTGCGTTACTCCTTTCTGGGCGGTGGCCCTGTTAGGCCATCATATGCCATATTGCAAATATCCCCATTGTGGGACTAATTAAGGACATCTTTATGTTGTGGTTTCCCTACCAGAACCAGCACCAACCCTGTATATTCATGATATAAAACACTGTTTCAATTTGATATTTAGCCTTTCTATACTGTAAAAATAGAAGACCCCAGGCTTTCCTGCGCGCCCTTGCCCAATTGGTGGTGTTCAGGAGACAACCTGGGACTGAAATATCAGTCACAACCAGTGTTGTTTTCGTCACTGATGACTATGACGAAAATACTTCGTTAACGCCCCTTTTTTAATGACGATGACAAGCTATACGAGGTTCTTTTATGACGAAAACATGACGTGATGTACATGAATTTTTTTCGTTGACTAGACAAAATTGTTAGCATGTGGTTCATAAATTATTTTATGTTGCTTTTAGTGAAATAAAGCCACAACAGTTGCCCAACAAAATGTTTTGCTTCTCTGCTTATTTTGGAGCAGTGAGTATTGATTCCACTGTTGCCACTTTTTTCTGTTTGTAATGAAGAATCCTTAGTAGTCCATCCAAAAGTCTTTGTTATTGGGTGGAAACCTTGAATGCCTTGTTTTAACTCAAATGGACTTAAACCCATCCATCCATCCATCCATCCGTTATCTGTACCGCTTCTCCTCACTAGGGTCGCGGTTGGTGTTGGAGCCTATCCCAGCTGTCTTCGGCAGTAGGCGAGGTACACCCTGAATTGGTGTCCAGCCAATCGCAGGACATGCATAGACGAACAACCATCCACGCTCACACTCATGCCTCGGGGCAATTAGAGTGTCCAAGCAACTTGCCATGCATGTTTTAAGAATATGGGAGGAAACCGGATTACCCAGAGGAAACCCACGCAGGAAGGCCGGAGCCAGAATCGTACCTACGACCTCAATATTGTGAGGCCATCATGCTAACCAGTTGGGCCACCGTGCCGCTTGGACTAAAACCTTTGTGAATAAATTGACGAAAACTAGGGTAAAACTTTTTTTGCGTTTCCGTCGATTAAAACTGGACTAAAACCCTTTTTTTAGTTTTCGTTGACTAAAACTGGACTAAAACTATAACGAATTGGGATGACTAAATGTGATGTAAACAAATCAGCACTTTGTCCAAATGACTTGGACAAAATCTAAAATGCCTGCCAAAAACAACACTGGTCACAACACGTGTCTACAGAAGATTAATTGGCATGGGCGAAATTAATTAGTTTTATTTCATTCATGAGCTTATGTTTTGTTTTGGGTGGCTAAGGCTTAAAATGTGTAAAAATCTAATCCAACCTCAAATATAATTAATTCAATAAATTTATGATGCTACTAAAACATCGAAGCAGCCTCCTCCAGGCTTTACAGACTCAGAAATGGAGGTATGCGTATCGTGTGCTCATCCTGTCGTGTCTCGAGATGTTAAAATTGCAGTTAGATAGACGTGTGCTGATTAGACAAGACTTCTAATATATCTGGTGTCACAGGATATTTGTCAGTGAATGTGTATGTCTGGTTTGAGGCTCACTCAGCTTTTTCTTGTGTTGTGGGGTCCAGTTGAGTTGAATTGCGAGTCAGGTATGTTGGCCATCTGACACCCAACTGTCAGGTTTGCGTTCGTGGGGACCCCGTAGAGCCATTTTTATTGTTGACATAAATCATAGCTAATCATCTTTTCCTTCATTATCATATGAAATACAGTTAGGAGTTGTATGTGCCTTTACTATGTTATAATCTTAGAACCTACCAGCCACTACAGCTGTCCGACAAGAAGACTTTTGGCTGTCCTGTGCTCCATTGCGGCCCTGGTGGCGTTCAAAAGACAACCTGTGACTGAAATATCAGTCACAACATATCTCTACTGAAGATTAATTGTCATGCGCTAAAGTAATTGGTTTTGTTTCATTCGTGAACTTGTTCGTTAAAATGTGTAAAATTCTGATCCATTTTCTTTTTTTTAATTCATTAAATTAATATTCAACTTGTTCATTAGGATGGAGGACAACCGACAATGACTGAATCGGCTGAGGTTGATGCCACCAGAACATCGAAGCAGCCTTCTCAAGGTTTGACAGACTCTGAAAAGGAGGTATGCGTATCATGTGGTCATCCTGTCGTGTCTTGAGATGTTAAAATTACAGTTAGATAGACCTGTGCTGGTTGGACAAGTTTTCTAATATATCTGGACATAAATCGTAGCCAATAATATTTTCCCTCATCATCATATGATATACAGTTATGCGTAGTGTATGTCTTTACTATGTTACAATCTAAGAACCTACCAGCCACTACAGTTCTCTCATTGGGAGACTTAAGCTTTCGTCAGGCTGTCGACTGCTGCATTGCCCTCTTATTGGCTTTAAGTACACAACCTGTAACTGAATTATCTGTCAGAACAGAACCTATGTGTCCACAGCAGGTGATTTGGCATGTGGATTCTTCAGATTTTTAGAAAATAGGTAAAATTGTGATCAAAAGTTTAAAATGTATAAAATTCTGGTATAGTTTGCAATAGTATATCTATTAAATCATTTCAAAACTTCTTAACAAGGATGGAGAACATTGGCTGTGACCGAATTGGTTGAGGTTTACATTACCAGGACCATTGAGCAGCCTCCTCGGGATCTACAAATTTAGGAATGAAGATATGCATCCCATGTTACAATCCTGTTATGGCCCGAGGTTTTGAAGTTGCAGTTACATATTGGGCTGGGCGATATGGCTGATAAGTACATAGCGATATAAGTATTTCATATGGGTCCATCGATACACATTGAATTCTTTTTTCATATTATTTTATTCATTATTTTTTTTATTTTCCAATATTTTCACTGCCCTGTTAAAAAAACATTTAATGTAGTTTTCCTCCCGGGAGCTTTTTGTTACGGTCAATTAAGTGTTTTTGTTAAATATAGCTGCGTAGAATAATTATATGCATTATTATCGTACCACAATGTTTTGGTTTTGCAAATAATTTCCTAAAATCATTCTAATTTTGTTATTACATTATTTTGTCATATCATTCATCAATATTTTAGTTTTTTTTTTTTTCAAATAGAATTAAGACCTTTTTCTGTGCAGATTCCTCTGGGGATTAAGTATTTAATGGGTTCTCAATTTTCTCTTGGACTCTGATGCAACCCAGTCTCCTCCCTTGGACAAAAAATATGGGCTGAATCTTCCTTGGAATAACGACACAGATTCTGACGAATCATTGTCAAATCCTGCCCCTGAACTTTGTGCCTCAGACCCAGACCATATTACTATCCCAAGGCTCAGGAGGACCAAAAGTATACAGGTAAACAACCCATATAGATTTCAGGGAATCTTACAAGCAAATTGCATATATTTTATTGGTCTCCTGCCTTCTATCCTTTATATTTCGTTGTTGTTGTTGTTTTTTAGATTAAAAAAACAGGCTGACTTTGGAATGGATAAGCATTATTACTCCAACTCAGATGACAGTGGAGATGAATATATTCCGGATACAAGTGAGGCCTCTGATTCAGACGGAAGTGAATCTTTGAAAATTGTGGACCCTCTCTTGAAGTCTAAGAATGCCTTCAGAGATTTTTCTCCCACACCACGAATCTCAAAAGCCACCTCAACGCAGGTTGTTAATCAAGGGCGTTCACCCGTTCGGAGGAGTAGCAGCACTGGTGTGATTCTTGAATTCTATGGCTCTTCAAATATTTGTGCAGTTTAACACAAATCATCCAAAATAGAATTCAAGCACATCTGTGACAGAAATTCAAATTCAGAAGTCAAAGAGAGAGAACAAAAAAAAAAATCTAATGCTGCGCTTCTTCCGAAGACATATACTGTAAACATTAAATGTATGTTAGGACAATCTTGAAAAAAGTATTAGAACACCCTTTACTTTTATTTCTTGTTAATTTTATTAACCAAAATATGTCCATTTTTATTACAGATTAATGAATACAAAATTAAAACTCTAATCAGCTACTTTTTAATCGTTATATTTGTATAAACAAATGTTATACATCTGTGTGTTAACTTATACAAGAAATGACGGAAAAGCAAGGGTGGTTTAGTATTTTTTTATCGTATATAGTCTGTATAATATCTTTAACCTATGCTGATGCTGTTTAATACTGATTTAAATAATAATAATAATGTCATAATCTGTTGGTTTTACATGAACAAAACCTTTCAAGCACTTTTTAAAATTCTAAATACTACCTCTTGTCAGTAAGTTGGTTCACAGCACTGCCTTGGAGTGAAAGTGTGTAGTGCTGAGACAGTCGGTATGTGCTGAGTCGTCTGACGTTTGTGTGACTGGTACCCAGGAAGGTAGCAAAACCAGGCAGTGTGTATGTCGTACCCAGGAAGGCAGAGAAACCAAGCAATATGTATGTGGTACCCACGAAGGCAGAGAAACTAAGCAGTGTGTATGTGGTACCCGGGAAGGTAGCAAAACCAGGGAGTGTGCATAGATACAGACCCCAAAAGTGGTTAAAACCAAATAAAGTCCCCAGAAGATCATCTGTAGTCAGGTGAAGGACCCTGTACTTTGTTCAACTCATTTACTCCCTTAGACGTACAAAGACGTCTTTTAATGCAATGGCGCCCTCTACCAAAGACGTATAAGTACGTTTCCTGTCTTTTTTACGTCATAGTGTACATAAGGGTCTGATGCAACCTCTGACTGAGAATCAGCCTTGTCCGCATTGTGAATCATGTAAAAATCACCCAGCAGGGGGCAGAGGTGCAAAAGATCCTCCTTGAATCTGCGCCAGAGGTACAAATGGGGGGGCGGGATCCTGGGGTAGACTTATAAGTGTGGAGAGCAGCGTGGGTAGCAGCAGCATCGGCAGCACTAGCAGCAGTCGCATTAGTAGCGTTAGCAATGAAATCCTCCAAGCAAATGACGATCGAGGAATGCTTTTTTGTAAAAAAAAAGCTTCCTAAAAGCATCAAGGCGATGGAGACGCTTTGGTTGAGAGGATGACGCTTCGTCGTCGTCACAACAAAACGGCGTCTAAAGAGGGTGCGCGTGCCTTGCGGCCTGCATCGCCTGCCTTCGGACAATAGCCAAAGCAGCTGAGAGTCCTCACCAGATCCCCCCGAACGAGGAGGTAAGCGCTCGCAAGTTACCATTGAACATGTGGTTTTACCCCTCATGCTTTTATTGTACATATCATGCATCTTGCGGGCAGAAAATGTCGCGTAAATGTGCAGTTAGACGCGAGCTTGCTCGCTGACTTCCTCATCCGGCCGCCTCTATTGCACAATTACACGCGAGCGTAAGTCCTCGCCGACGAGGAAGTAAACGCTCGCAAGTTACCATTAAACATGTGGTTTTAGCCCTCATGCTTTTATTGTACATATCATGCATCTTGCGGGCAGAAAATGTCGCGTAAATGTGCAGTTAGACGCAAGCTTGCTCGCTGACTTTCTCGTCCGGGCGCCTATTGCACAATTACACGCGAGCGTAAGTCCTCGCCGACGAGGAAGTAAACGCTCGCAAGTTACCATTGAACATGTGGTTTTAGCCCTCATGCTTTTATTGTACATATCATGCATCTTGCGGGCAGAAAATGTCGCGTAAATGTGCAGTTACGCGCGAGCGCATCTCCTCCCCGACGAGGAAACAACAATACTGAATGGTGTGGTAATCATGCATACTTTCTAAAATTCACAGATTGTGCATCCCGCGGCAAGAAAGTTCCTCCTCGTCTTGTTGGTGTAAAGAAAGGTAAATTATAATATGAAACTTCACACGCCAGCAATAAAATGCAGCAATAAATATATATTTCCAATTGTTTGTATTTCTGTAATTTACAGGTTGTGCATCAGGAAGCAGTGGTTCCGGATGGCGTCACACTGGATGGCAACCGAGGAAAATCGACTTTACAGCAACCCCTGGACCACTGAATGCCGCTGCCCATTTGGAGTCTGAGGAGCCAGCTGATTTCCTGCAGCTGTTTCTCACGGATGAGCTTCTGCAGCACATCGCGGATGCCAGCAATCACTTCCCAGACAATTATTTTCACACAAACCCCAGTGGACAAACACAAGCTCGCCTATTTTCCACGGACCAGCAAAGCCAGACCACAACGAAAGTGTCGGGTCTGTTTGTGCAAAGGCAAACGGAGTGAAACAAGAATGTGGTGTGAACTATGTTGTGTGCCCTTGCATCAAGGCAACTGTTTTATTTTATATCACACAAAAAAAAAGTATGTATGACACTGATGTATTTCATTTTTGTACATAGTTCAACAGTTCAGTCGTTTAGTGTTATGTGCAAATAAATTTATTTTATCAAAAACATTTTTTGTGCTTTTTTTTGTTATTTTATAGAAGGCATGCATTATTTAGATGTTAGAGGTGTCATAAAAGCCATAAATAATAGTGTCAAAATTCAAATTATGGTCAAAATGCATCAGTTTACAAAAAGCTCATTTTCTCAGTTTTTTCCCCAGGGATTGGAGTTTTCATGAAATTTAGCTATTTTCAAATGCCGATTGCTCAAGAATGGAAAAAGATAGGAACAAACATTTTTTTCTGTTGAAAGAAGAGAGTCTCATCTTTCTTCGGGTGTGCTCCATGTCTATATAGCATTAGAATACTATATTCTGTGGGCCTTGCAATATTAGTCAAAACCCAGGAAAACGCTGGGATTGAGCGGGTTGCTCCAGTGAAAATGGCTGGTATTTAATGAGTTAAGACTGGTTAGGACATCCGGCTCGCAGTCCCAAGGTGCAGGGTTCGATCCCGGGACCCAGCTTTCCTGTGTGGAGGTTGCATTTGTGAGTGAGTTTGAGCGCAGATGGTTGTTCGTCTTTGCGTGCCCTGCGATTGGCTGGCAACCACTTCAGGGTGTGCCCCGCCTACTGCCCGTTGACAGCTGGGTAGGCTCCAGCACGCTATCCTTGTGAGAATAAGCGGATTGGATATTACATGTATGTGTTTATGCCCTAGGCCAGGCGAGGGCAAACTACGGCCCGGGGGCCACATGCGGCCCGTTAAAAGTTTTAATCCGGGCCGCCGAACTTGAAAAAAATTTAATGAATAAACCTTGTTAATGTTTTATTTTCTAAACACTGTGGTTTTCAAAGACAAATATTATTGTTGGAATGCTTTTATTCACTTTCATATAAAATTAAATGTATTTTTTTTCTCAGATGAGGTGAGGTTTCCAAAACACTCCATCCATCTGCTCCTGGTCCGGCCCCTCTGTCATATTTTAGAACCCATTGTGGTCCTCCAATCAAAAAGTTTGCCCGCCCCTGCCCTAGGCTTTGTGTCTTTGCTTGGTTGACTGTGTAATGAGTGTATGAATGCATTTCTTTCTACCAGACACCTTGGACTTCCCATGGCAGATTAATAATCTATTTTATCTATCCATCAGGGTCACGAATGTCATTTGATGAGTAGAGAATTTAGAGTCTCCAATTAACCTAATATACATGGATTTGCGCATGGAAACCTGAGAAAAAGCCCTTAGTCCTACTTTTCCATCTGAACCACTTTATCCTCACGAGGGTCACAGCCGTGACATCCCAGCTGACTTCAGAAAGTAAGTGGGCGACGACTCATGATCTCTTGGTTGAATAATATTGTTAGGGGCTCAAAATGGCCCTCTACAATAAAATGGCAGAAGAATATTACATACTCTCTGGCAGAAGAATATTGCGTTTTTTTGTTTTGTCCAATTAACTTAAATAAAACTTGGGAAAATTTAATGATTACATGTAAACCAGCTGGTCTTCCCCATACCAAGCCCTGGCTAAAACTGACTGAAAAATGCATGATGTGTGCCTTTTAAACTCCTCGGCCCATCCACTATGCCAGGGATGGGCAAACTTTTTGATTGGGAGGGGGGGGGGGGCACAATGAGTCCTAAAATACATTTAATTTTAAACGAAAGTGAACAAAAGCATTACAACAATATATATGTCTTTGAAAAACCACAGTATTTAGAAAATAAACCATTAACAAGGCTTATTCATTTAATTTTTTTCAAGTTTGGGGGGCTGGATTGAAACGTTTAACGGGCCACAAGTGGCCCCCGGGCCGTAGTTTGCCCAAGTGCCCTAAGCCAATTGATTCTAAAAAATAACAGTTTTCTTCATCAAAACAACATTTTATGATCAACATAAATGTTAGTGAGTACATAAAGGTATACTCATTCGATCTATCATAACCCCATGCACTTAGACTGTACAAAAAAAAGAAAATTTTTATTTTAAAACCTAGTATTTCGCCATGACGTCACACGCTAGCGTCAAGTGCTTGGCGCTAAAAACCCGGAAGTAACAGCGGCGCTCGGTTTGAAAGTGGAGAGTTGTGCATGGTAGGCGAGTTCGGGAGAAATGTTTGTTGAACACGAGGACTGTGGCGTAGAAGATGGTTTAACAGCGATCTAGTGCGCACCCAACCGTGATGGCTGACCAACGAAATAAATGTGGACCGACGGAGTGGACTGACAGGACGTGGAAAACAGGTGTGTGGCATGTGTGCGTGTGCACGAATGTGGTAGCGCGTTCACTATGGTGGCAGCGATCGCAAAGCAGCAGCACCACTCCTTGACAAAAGTATTGTACTTTCTCTGATGTTTTGGGTTTGCTCTGCTTTGGGGTTTGTAGTTCTGGCCACGCAAAAGTAACAAAGCAAGTTCTTGGATGTCTGCTTTTTTCTTGAACTGTTAATTGGTTAACATCGTGGCTCTTATTTTTATCTAATGTATGGAGTTTGGTGGCTATCTATATGCACAACTATATTAGTTGCACTTGAAATTGCATACAGAAAATTAGTATAAATAGGTTACGCTATAAAGTATAACAATATTAACAATCGTTATTGTTGTTACTGTTTATTTATTTTATTTTGCAATAACTGTGCTCCAAGCTTAGCTGTTGTGCCAGCTGCCAAGTAAAAATATGTAATCTCACTCAATAATAGGAATAAATACTTAACTAACATCTCAATTTTTCGGGTTGGGCTGTGGGGGAGGGGAGGGTGGCTGCCTGACATAAAGCAGACTGTCCTGCACATGCGCAGACCAGCCGAGTGTGTGAAGTGTGCGTAAGTGCAGTACCGGGACCGACCACTAGACAGCGATCCTGAGTAATTTTTCCGCACACACATTTCTAGCACACTCGTCTTGTTTTTGTGACCTTCCTGGGAAGCCCTGAAACTTTGACAGGACCTCCCCCTGAGCTTCTTATCACTGAATTCAATGCTCTTTTTTGTGGGGCCCAGATTTTTGGTCCCCACAAAAATTTTGGTCCCCTACAGTGGGTGTGCTGTCCGATGTTGGTCCCCAACATGTAGCTTATACAAACACACACACACACCCCTACTTGTTTTTGTGACATTGTTGGGCCACCTGAGCAAAACTCACATTGTGGGAACCACCCTTTCTAGTGGTTGTACAGCTCTGAAAAAAATCAGGCAGTGTCCAGGAATTTAGTTAAACACAAAAACCACTTCAAATTACCAATTAATGACCTGGAGGTCAAATGAGTGACTCAAGTGCATGTAATTCAGTCACTGTAGCCCAAAGATTCTCTGGGCCAGTGGATGAACCATTATTCGTCTTGGACAGCATTGAAGCAGGCCGTAGCCTGGTTTCTAAAGCTGAAAGACTTACTGACAGAGTAAAGGAAAATAGAAAGGAGTTAATCACATTAGGTGAAGAAGGCAAGATGAATTTATTCAAGAGAACTGTCAAAGGAAAGTATTTGACCTGCGACGACTTGGATAAAGCAGAAAGAGAACTTGTGAAATACTGTCAAAGGCGAAGTTTCAAAAAAGATTTAGCCATATTTGAAAAACAAAAAAGGGTGAAGAAAAGTAGCCCACTTTACAAGTTCAATATAGTACTTCAAGATGGTGTCATGAGGGTTGGTGGACAGTTGAGCCACGCAGCCATGCCTGAAACAGCAAAACAGCAAGCCATCTTGCCAAGGATTCACATAACACAAAGCTAGTCCTGAGATACATTCATGAGATTACAGCTCACGCTGGAAGGAACCACATGATGGCTAATCTGCATCAACAGTTTTGGATACCTCGAGCTGCTAGAGTCATCAGAAGAGTGCTACCTGACGATCCGCCTTTCAAGAGAATTGGCGTTGATTATTTTGGTCCATTCTAAGTAAGTAGGGTTAGAGGACAAGTAAAGAGATACGGCGTGATTTTTACATGTCTCGCTGTACGAGCCGTACATCTGGAAATTGCATCTTCACGTGACACAGATGCTTGTCTCAACGCAATCCGAAGATTTCTTGTCAGAAGAGGACAAGTGAGAGAGATGTATTCTGATAACGGAACCAACTTTAGATCAGCTGACAGTGAAATGAAGAAATCAATCAAAGAATGGAACACTAAGTAAATCGAGAAACACTTGCTGCAAAAAGGTATTCAGTGGCATAGCAATCCCCCAGCAGGTTCCCACCACGGAGGAAGCTGTGAGCGACTTATTTGGTCTGTGAGAAAAATCCTGAATGTCACTGTAAAAGAACAAATTTCGGGTGAAGAAAGTCAATATACCTTGCTTGGTGAGGCTGAAGCAGTTATAAACAGCAGGCCTATCACAAGGACATCTTCCGACCTCAACGACTTGGAAGCGCTCACACCTAACACTCTGTTGTGGCTGAAGGTCAAACCTGAGTTACCTCCTGGAGTCTTCTGTAAAGACGACCAATACGCCCCAATACGTACCTCTGGGAATGAGCTGGTCAGCTCTTTAAAGAGTATTATGTAAGTTGAAATACATTAATCAATTTTTCTTTTTTGGACCATCTTTAACTGTGTAGTGTGTAATGTCTAAAATACAAAATGATCAGATTTTAGGGTGCAGTTGACGACTGTGGCACAGGTCCTCGCTCTACAAGTGCTAATAGTCTTCGGCAAAGAGAAAAATCTGCCATAAGGTACAGAAAACATTGGCATCAGAGTAAATGGATGCATGTTTTTGCAATGTGCGAGGAAACTGGCGAACTCAGAGAAAACTACGCAGGCTTGGGAGAACATGCAAACTCTACACAGGAAGGCCGGAGCCGGAATCGATCCCACAACCTCTGCATTGTGAGACCATCGTGCTCACAAGTCGCCCACCGTGGCGGCCGTCCATTATGAATGCCATCCCACCATCCATTATCTGTACGGCTTCTCCTCACAAGGGTTGCGGGGGGTGCTGGAGCCTATCCCAGCTATCTTGGGGCAGTAGGTGGGGTACACCCTAAACTGGTTGCCAGCCAATCGCAGGTCACACAAAGACAAACAACCATCCGCGCTCACACTCACACCAATTTAGGGTGTCCAAACAACCTGCCATGCATGTGTTTGGAATGTGGGAGGAAACCGGAGAACCCACGCAGGCGTGTGGGAAACATGCAAACTCCAAACAGGAAAGCCGGAATCAATCCCGCGACCTCTGCATTGTGAGACCATCGTGCTAACAAGTCGCCCACCATGCATCCCTGCTAAATAAATGATTAATTTTTACATTTTAGTATTTGTAAGCGATCTTGTGTTCATGACAGCATTTTCAACAGTGTGGGTGTTTGTATGAAAGCATTTCACTCGTGTATGGGCATGAGCATGTTTCAGTTGTATTTATGAATAACAATAATTTCACAATTGTGCCTGAGCGCCTTTCACTGGTGTGTATGAGAATGTTTCACCTATGTGTATGAGCGCATTTGACGAGTGTATGAGCAACAACTATTTCACTAGTGTGTATGAGAGCGTTTCACTCGTATGTATGATAGCGTTTCATAAGTATGCATGAGCAACAACAATTTCACTGGTGTGTAAGAGTGCATTTCAGAAGTGTGAAGCGATTCCTGACTTTTGTCCCCAACGGCACCTCATACTCCCCATCTCCCGCTCACTTCTCCTGACCCCATGAGCCATCCCCGTTGCTACTACATGGAGATTTGATGTGTTTTTTTGTTTTTTTTGTTATTAGCTTCTTCAACATCTCTTCTGATTCTCATCTCTTCTCTGGCGCTCGTCTCCGCCTGTCTGATTTGAAGTCGACCTCAGAATTTGCACTATTTTGACATGACTTCTGTGGTAATCACTACTGACATATTGTGTCATTTGCTCAATAATACATTAAAATTATAATAAATAATTAAAATGGGTCCGGTGCCGAGCTCTGGCTTCATATCTTTAAAAGTGGTCTTCTCAAATCTGTTACTAATGGCCTCTAAATCAGTTGTGGTAGAGAAGGGGCAAATTAGACCTTATGGCATCTTAATTTGGTCAAGTCTTGTACCCATTTTCAAGGCCAGCGACTATTGCTTTAGCTATATACAAGAAAAGGATTACTCTGAATATACACAACAACAAATCCCAGATGTCCAACCCAAATGTTGTTTCAAAATAATCCAGTTCAGATGATAAACAAATGTATTGGTATGTTGAGGTCATTATTTCAAATCAAAATATACACTTCTTTTTCAGACAATGGGGAGGATCGAAGAAGTGGAAAAGTTGCAGGAGTAACTTCAAAACAATGCAAAGAGACAGAATCTGGAAGAATGTCAAGTTTGTCCATGTTTATATTTCTGGAATTTAGTGGGCGTGCATCTCGAAATGTTTGGGGATGGTTCGGGCTGCCAGACAAGACTTTCACTGCGAGCGCTGGACCACTGGATGCTGCGGCAAACAGCGGACTTCTTGCAGCTATTTATTACCAACAAGCTACTCCTGCACATCAATGATGCGGATGGCACAGACTGCTTTGCAGACAATTATTTTGAGGCAAAACCAAGAGGTCTGTAAGCACTCTGAAAACAAAGTAAAATATTTGACACCCACGGCAAAAAAAGCCATGCTACAGCATAGGGCTGGGCGATAAACCGAAAATTTACCGTTACCGAAATTTATTACAATGACCGAAATCATTTTGCCCATGTCGGTAAATTCGATGAATAAAAAAAGAAAAGCCTTTTGTCTGCGGCAATGTTCATGCCCCTTTAAGACCGCTACAGCGCCTCTAGTCATGTGACTCCACCCGTCTGTCGCTCTCGTTGCTGGCGATTCAAATCCAGAAGCTTTCTCACCACCCACAACACAACCATGCTGTGCTGAAAGTTCAAAGTGAGAAGCAAGGTTCGACAAGTGACAACAGCCCATGAACGGAGGCGACACCATACGAGAGAACGTCTCAGAGGTGGACGCGATAGCTTAGCACATAGCTAAAGATAAAGCTCCTCTAGTTACGTGGCGCGCACAGGATTTAAACGCTTCATGAAAGCCGTATTTCCCGATATGGACTACATCGGGCCGGGAGCTTAGACATGTCAAGCATTTTGCATCTACATCCGACTTGTGGTCGGGTCGCAACATGGATCCCTGATTGAGCCTAACTGTGCATTACATAGATGACAAGTGGCGACTGCGCAGCAGAGTACTCGAGACGGCACATTTTCCCCGATAATACCCACTTGTTTATTTGGCTTGCATTGACATTTTCTTTCATTTTATTTAGCGTTTTTTTATTTGCCATTATTTACATCATGAGAGCATCTTGGCGCAATCTATTTGCAGAAAAAGATTTCGCAAGAGGTACCCTTTTTCTTTGTGACATTGTTCAAGTCATGCAAAGCAAGCTCAGGGTTCGCGGTTAACCGCTTCCCGATTGCCCGGGGCAAGTGAAATTTGGCCACGGGCAAGGTAAAATTATGGGCAACTTGCCCGACCGGGCAAGCATTTTTTAAAGCAGCCAAATATCTTTAATTTTGACGAAAACGGTGGTGTGATCTGTTTGTGTGCACTGTATGGTGATGGTTTAACCCAGACAACCCCTTATGTTTTGGTATGGTCCATTGGCCTTATCGGGGGCAATGGGCGGGCGCTACGGGGATCAGTTAGTTCAGTGAATGTCGAGTTAAAGTGGACGTCAATAAATCCCGCAGTATTGGAACTCGCTGTCGTAGCATCCTCATTTGAAGTTTGAAAAACACAACAAAAACCTACGATATTTTGGCCGAAAATTGGCGACGAGTTCGTTCAAATCCGAACATTTCGGATTCCTCTGACATGACTAAAATAGCTCGAATATTTTTAAGTAGACAATTCAGTTGTGAGTAAGGAAGGGAGTAATATTTGATTATTGGCTGTTAATTCATTAGCTCCATGATGTGACCTGACATAGTGTCAGTGACTGTGTTCTGTTTATGCTATGAAACTTATGGAGGCAGCACCACAGGCACTGGTCTTAAAGGAATACACAAATTTGCCACACTCATAATTTACTCATGTGATTCCTCAATTAATACGCTCTCCTGGACTTAAAATTGATCATCTGGATTGCTGTAATATCATTTTCCCAATTTAACATGCAGATTTGTTAATTATTAAAACTACAATTAACATTTTCAATAACTGCACAGGATGATACATTTGCTCTTGTGAGTAGGGTTTCATGGTTGACGATGAAAACAAGATTAATTTATGCTTATCAGATTATATGTTTATTTACATTTGTGGCGCACATTTTACAACCATAAACATTTTATTCTTAGAGAAAAAAAATTGTCACTTGCCCAAGTCGGGCAAGTAATTTGGCCACTCGGGCAAGGCAAATTTTAGTGGCACTTGCCCTATGGGCAAGCAGTTTTTAAAGTTAACCGCGAACCCTGCAAGCTATTTGGAATGTTCATACAAATGATTTTTGTACTTTTATTTTTCATTGAAAGTAAAGTGTACCAGTTGGTCAATAAAAAAAACAGTCAATATGCAATTCCTGCATTTATTTTGATTTTAGTCCACGTGGGAATTTATTGTGCATTTATCGTTATCGAGGTAAAATTGCTCGATTTCTCGCGATATTGATTTGAGGTCATATCGCCCAGCCCTTCTACAGCATGTATACAGTGTGAGACGTGTTGTGTTCACTTGCTCCAAGGCAATTGTTTTTAAGTGTATACCACATACCCAACGAATTGTGTAATTTGTATGGCGGGGTGTACACATGCGTTGCAAAAACACATGCACACACTGTCACTCACGCACTTCCGTATATAGTTTATTTCAGCACCTTTTGTCATGCTGTTTTTATTTTATAGAAGGAAAGCATTATTTTGATGTCTGAGCTGTCACAAAAGAAAAAATAGAACTGTTGAAGTCAAGTCAAGCTTGTGCTTGAAATGTTTGTTCTTAGTTTCTCAGTTTTTCGTGAGCAATGGGAATTCAGTTATATTCAAACGCTGTCAGGTAAAGGCTCCATATTTTTATAGCATTATAGCACACTATTCTGTGGGCGCTAGAATTGAAGGGTTTGCGTTAGTAAAAATAGGTGGGATTAAATGAGCTGAAGTGTATCTCTTGAGTGCTCCTTAAATATTTGCCTGTGTTGGTATATTTTATTTTGGTCGTGTCATGTTTATTCTTACGCTGAAAGAGACATGAGGTGTTCGAAAAAAATAAATGATTTTTTTTTCCCGGTCAAAACTACCAATGGTGTCTGTTTTTTTTCCCTCCGTGAAATGTACGAGTTATCACTTTGACGCGCATGATGTCACGTGGCTGGAGGACTGGAAACTTGCACGAACAACATTTACGTTGAAATGTAACAATGACACATATATCGACATCTAACAAACATGCATGGGCATCTAACATTGACACTTACATTGACGTCTATAACATAAACCATTACAATCACATCTAACAAACACGGACATCTAACAGACACATCGACATCCATCATAAACATTTACATAGACATCGACATCTAACCAACCTTTACATAGACATCTTACACACATCGACATCTAACAAACATTTACATAGACATCTAACATAAACACATCTAATATAGACACATAGATTGACATCTAACATCGACACATTGAGATCTAACATAGACATACATTGACATCTAACAAAGACTGTTACATCGACAACTAACATCGACACAAGGCTTTGTCAAATGACACGTCATGACGACATATACAGAGACACAAGGCACAACAGCATATTTTTGGTACAAATTGAACCCGATATGTTAGCTACCTCGTTCGACTTAAAGGGTTAGCGAACTTGTTATGGTGGTTGAGGCGTGGTGGCTACCCAGCTCGTGTAGTGTATATTAAACTTAAGTTAATAATTTATGACCAGTAAACACGGATGTTGTAACGCAAAACAATGTTCAAATGTTAGTTTTTTTTCAACACATTTCATGAGAAAAAGCTCTACTTGTCTGTGAGAAATGTATGTTGTAGACCCATTATATAACACAATATTACACAATTTTACATTGGAATTTCATTTAATAAAACATTGACAATTATCTTTACAAACACTGTGTATGATTCATCTTTTCATTTGTTGTTCAATGAGCAAAACAGTGGCGATCAAAACAGTGCAAATTAAATGACATTTTATAGGTATCTGGCTGCAATACAGTGAACCCTCGCTACTTCGCGGTTCACCTTTCGCGGGTTCAGTGCTTCGCGGGTCTAAAAAATATTCGGGGGCATTGTAGTTTCGCCGAGCGGCACGACGGGGCGCTGGAGTGGTTAGACGGCCGGCGTGCGCCGAAGAAGAACGTGGGCGAAGAGGAGAGTGGACAAAGAAGAGCACGTTCCCCCGGGCACGATTTGGGGCGACGTTTCGCGCGGTTCGGACCGTACCAGAGCTCCGGCCAGCGTGCGTGGCAGTTAAGCCGAAGAGGAACAACTTCCGCCCGGGCACTAGCGGGGTGACATTTCGCTCCGTTCGGGACCGTGCGAGAGCTCCGGAGGAGACCGGCCGGCGTGCGTGGTTGTTAAGCCGAAGAGGAACACCTTCCGCCCGGGCATGAGCGGAGCGCGAGGCTGTCAGTTATGAATGAATAAATGAATAAATAAATGAAGAATGCCAGGGCACACCGGACGGCGTACCAGCAGGTAAAAGTCGAAGTAATTAAATAAATACAAAAAGAAGTAATTGAATAAATACAAAAATAATGGCTGGGGAATAAAAAAATGTTTTAATAATTTTTTTTTTTGTTATAACATGAATTTCACCCTCTCTCTCTCTACCCGTATATATATATATATATATATATATATATATATATTATTTTATTTATTTATTTTTTTAAGCATTTTTGAAGGTGCGCCGCTACTTCGCACTTTTTTTTTTTAAGCATTTTTGAAGGTGCGCCGCTACTTCGCACTTTTTTTTTTTAAGCATTTTTGAAGGTGCGCCGCTACTTCGCGGATTTTCAGTTTTCGCGGGTGGTCTCGGTCCCCATTAACCGCGATAACCGAGGGTTCACTGTAGTAAGTTACATTCTAATTTACATTTACAGGTAATGGAAATGACTACTGGTAACCTCAATTTAACTGTATTTCAGTCAGAATGCCTCAAACATCATAAAAAAATAAAACGTTGAGTATTATTTCTCCTTCAAAATGTCAGAAGAAATACTCTATAATGGCCTGACGACATTAACATAGTTTATAGTATATAGCAGGGGTGGGAAAACTTTTTTATTGGCGGGCCACAATGGGTTCTAAAATTTGACAGAGGGGCTGGACCAGGAGCAGATGGATGGAGTGTTTTGGTAACCTCATCTCATCTGAGAAAAAAAAAACATTTAATTTTAAATGAAAGTGAACAAAAGCTTGTCTTTGAAAAACCACACTATTTTGAAAATAAAACATTAACAAGGTTTATTTTTTTTTTTTTCAAATTCGGCGGGCCGGATTAAAACGTTTAACGGGCCGCATGTGGCCCCCAGGCCGTAGTTTTCTCACGACGGTATATAGCATAGCGGCATAGGTTCCCTCGTCAACATCAAGTGAGTTACCCTCTTACCAAGACCAAAATACGGGGCTCCCCATCTCCCGGTCACTTCTCCAGACCCCAACAGTCACCCTCGTTGCGAGAACTTTAAGATTCGATGTTTATTTTTTTTCGCTTCTTCAACTTCGTGTCTGATTCTTTTCTCTTCTCTGGCTCCAGGATTCCGCTGTCAATCAGATGACGATTGAGGCGGGACTTCCGGTTCAAAGTCACCCTCAGAGTTTGCAACCATTTGAGATGGCTTCTGTGGTAATAACAACTGTCATAGGTGCAATTTGCTCTATAAAGCATTAAAAAAAAAAAAAAAAAAAAATTACAAAAAATAGTCAAGTACAGCACTCGTCTCATAAACTAGGTAAGAATTTAGCGTTACTAACGTTGCTACACTATAAAGAGTGTTTTACTGACTAGCTAAACCCAGTTTTGGTTTAGCTGTTATAAAAGTTTGGTTTTTTAGTGCTGTAAATGCATTTTCAGCTCGCGCTGTACACATTTGCTATGAGAGGCATTATCTCATAAGGGAAATATTGGACAATCAAATTAATGACTGCCCAGGCATCAGGATGTCTTTTTACACTATATAAAGGTGGAAATTTACATTGGAAACGTTTAGTTTAGCTGTTAATGAAGTTTCGTTTTTTTTAGTGCTGAAAATTCATTGTCTGCTGGCGCTGTACACTTTTTCTAAGTGTTGCAATATCTCATGAAGGAAATACTGGACAATCAAATTAATGACTTTCCAGGCTTCAGGATGCCTTTCTACACTATATAAAGGTGGAAATTTACATTGGAAACGTTTGGTTTAGCTGTTATAAAAGTTTGGTTTTTTAGTGCTGTAAATGCATTTTCAGCTCGCGCTGTACACATTTGCTATGAGAGGCATTATCTCATAAGGGAAATATTGGACAATCAAATTAATGACTGCCCAGGCTTCAGGATGTCTTTTTACACTATATAAAGGTGGAAATTTACATTGGAAACGTTTGGTTTAGCTGTTATAAAAGTTTGGTTTTTTTAGTGCTGAAAATGCATTTTCAGCTCGCACTGTACACATTTGCTATGTGAGGCATTATCTCATAAGGGAAATACTGGACAATCAAATTAATGACTTCCCAGGCTTCAGGATGCCTTTTTACACTCTATAAATGTGGAAATTTACATTGGAAACGTTTGGTTTAGCTGTTAATGAAGTTTCGTTTTTTTAGTGCTGAAAATTCATTGTCTGCTGGCGCTGTACACTTTTTCTAAGTGTTGCAATATCTCATGAAGGAAATACTGGACAATCAAATTAATGACTTTCCAGGCTTCAGGATGCCTTTCTACACTATATAAAGGTGGAAATTTACATTGGAAACGTTTGGTTTAGCTGTTATAAAAGTTTGGTTTTTTAGTGCTGTAAATGCATTTTCAGCTCGCGCTGTACACATTTGCTATGAGAGGCATTATCTCAAAAGGGAAATATTGGACAATCAAATTAATGACTGCCCAGGCTTCAGGATGTCTTTTTACACTATATAAAGGTGGAATTTACATTGGAAACGTTTGGTTTAGCTGTTATAAAAGTTTGGTTTTTTAGTGCTGAAAATGCATTTTCAGCTCGCACTGTACACATTTGCTATGTGAGGCATTATCTCATGAAGGAAATACTGGACAATCAAATTAATGACTTTCCAGGCTTCAGGATGCCTTTTTACACTATATAAAGGTGGAAATTTACATTGGAAACGTTTGGTTTAGCTGTTATAAAAGTTTGGTTTTTTAGTGCTGTAAATGCATTTTCAGCTCGCGCTGTAAACATTTGCAATGAGAGGCATTATCTCATAAAGGAAATATTGGACAATCGAATTAATGACTGCCCAGGCTTCAGGATGTCTTTTTACACTATATAAAGGTGGAAATTTACATTGGAAACGTTTGGTTTAGCTGTTATAAAAGTTTGGTTTTTTAGTGCTGAAAATGCATTTTCAGCTCGCACTGTACACATTTGCGATGTGAGGCATTATCTCATAAGGGAAATACTGGACAATCAAATTAATGACTTCCGGGGCTTTCAGGATGCCTTTTTACACTCTATAAATGTGGAAATTTACATTGGAAACGTTTGGTTTAGCTGTTATAAAAGTTTGGGTTTTTAGTCCTGTAAATGCATTTTCAGCTCGCGCTGTACACATTTGCTATGAGAGGCATTATCTCATAAGCGAAATATTGGACAATCAAATTAATGACTGCCCAGGCTTCAGGATGTCTTTTTACACTATATAAAGGTGGAAATTTACATTGGAAACGTTTAGTTTAGCTGTTATAAAAGTTTGTTTTTTTAGTGCTGTAAATGCATTTTCAGCTCGCGCTGTACACATTTGCTATGTGAGGCATTATCTCATAAGGGAAATACTGGACAATCAAATTAATGACTGCCCAGGCTTCAGGATGTCTTTTTACACTATATAAAGGTGGAAATTTACATTGGAAACGTTTGGTTTAGCTGTTATAAAAGTTTGGTTTTTTAGTGCTGAAAATGCATTTTCAGCTCGCACTGTACACATTTGCTATGTGAGGCATTATCTCATAAGGGAAATACTGGACAATCAAATTAATGACTTCCCAGGCTTCAGGATGCCTTTTTACACTCTATAAATGTGGAAATTTACATTGGAAACGTTTGGTTTAGCTGTTAATGAAGTTTCGTTTTTTTTGTGCTGAAAATTCATTGTCTGCTGGCGCTGTACACTTTTTCTAAGTGTTGCAATATCTCATGAAGGAAATACTGGACAATCAAATTAATGACTTTCCAGGCTTCAGGATGCCTTTCTACACTATATAAAGGTGGAAATTTACATTGGAAACGTTTGGTTTAGCTGTTATAAAAGTTTGGTTTTTTAGTGCTGTAAATGCATTTTCAGCTCGCGCTGTACACATTTGCTATGAGAGGCATTATCTCATAAGGGAAATATTGGACAATCAAATTAATGACTGCCCAGGCTTCAGGATGTCTTTTTACACTATATAAAGGTGGAAATTTACATTGGAAACGTTTAGTTTAGCTGTTAATGAAGTTTCGTTTTTTTAGTGCTGAAAATTCATTGTCTGCTGGCGCTGTACACTTTTTCTAAGTGTTGCAATATCTCATGAAGGAAATACTGGACAATCAAATTAATGACTTTCCAGGCTTCAGGATGCCTTTCTACACTATATAAAGGTGGAAATGTACATTGGAAACGTTTGGTTTAGCTGTTATAAAAGTTTGTTTTTTTAGTGCTGTAAATGCATTTTCAGCTCGCGCTGTACACATTTGCTATGAGAGGCATTATCTCATAAGGGAAATATTGGACAATCAAATTAATGACTGCCCAGGCTCCAGGATGTCTTTTTACACTATATAAAGGTGGAAATTTACATTGGAAACGTTTGGTTTAGTTGTTATAAAAGTTTGGTTTTTTTCGTGCTGAAAATGCATTTTCAGCTCGCACTGTACACATTTGCTATGTGAGGCATTATCTCATAAGGGAAATACTGGACAATCAAATTAATGACTGCCCAGGCTTCAGGATGTCTTTTTACACTATATAAAGGTGGAAATTTACATTGGAAACTTTTGGTTTAGCTGTTATAAAAGTTTGGTTTTTTAGTGCTGAAAATGCATTTTCAGCTCGCACTGTACACATTTGCTATGTGAGGCATTATCTCATAAGGGAAATACTGGACAATCAAATTAATGACTTCCCAGGCTTCAGGATGCCTTTTTACACTCTATAAATGTGGAAATTTACATTGGAAACGTTTGGTTTAGCTGTTAATGAAGTTTCGTTTTTTTAGTGCTGAAAATTCATTGTCTGCTGGCGCTGTACACTTTTTCTAAGTGTTGCAATATCTCATGAAGGAAATACTGGACAATCAAATTAATGACTTTCCAGGCTTCAGGATGCCTTTCTACACTATATAAAGGTGGAAATTTACATTGGAAACGTTTGGTTTAGCTGTTATAAAAGTTTGTTTTTTTAGTGCTGTAAATGCATTTTCAGCTCGCGCTGTACACATTTGCTATGAGAGGCATTATCTCATAAGGGAAATATTGGACAATCAAATTAATGGCTGCCCAGGCTTCAGGATGTCTTTTTACACTATATAAAGGTGGAAATTTACATTGGAAACGTTTAGTTTAGCTGTTATAAAAGTTTGTTTTTTTAGTGCTGTAAATGCATTTTCAGTTCGCGCTGTACACATTTGCTATGTGAGGCATTATCTCATAAGGGAAATACTGGACAATCAAATTAATGACTGCCCAGGCTTCAGGATGTCTTTTTACACTATATAAAGGTGGAAATTTACATTGGAAACGTTTGGTTTAGCTGTTATAAAAGTTTGGTTTTTTAGTGCTGTAAATGCATTTTCAGCTCGCGCTGTACACATTTGCTATGAGAGGCATTATCTCATAAGGGAAATATTGGACAATCAAATTAATGGCTGCCCAGGCTTCAGGATGTCTTTTTACACTATATAAAGGTGGAAATTTACATTGGAAACGTTTAGTTTAGCTGTTAATGAAGTTTCGGTTTTTTAGTGCTGAAAATTCATTGTCTCCTGGCGCTGTACACTTTTTCTAAGTGTTGCAATATCTTATGAAGGAAATACTGGACAATCAAATTAATGACTTTCCAGGCTTCAGGATGCCTTTCTACACTATATAAAGGTGGAAATTTACATTGGAAACGTTTGGTTTAGCTGTTATAAAAGTTTGGTTTTTTAGTGCTGTAAATGCATTTTCAGCTCGCGCTGTACACATTTGCTATGAGAGGCATTATCTCATAAGGGAAATATTGGACAATCAAATTAATGACTGCCCAGGCTTCAGGATGTCTTTTTACACTATATAAAGGTGGAATTTACATTGGAAACGTTTGGTTTAGCTGTTATAAAAGTTTGGTTTTTTAGTGCTGAAAATGCATTTTCAGCTCGCACTGTACACATTTGCTATGTGAGGCATTATCTCATGAAGGAAATACTGGACAATCAAATTAATGACTTTCCAGGCTTCAGGATGCCTTTTTACACTATATAAAGGTGAAAATTTACATTGGAAACGTTTGGTTTAGCTGTTATAAAAGTTTGGTTTTTTAGTGCTGTTAATGCATTTTCAGCTCGCGCTGTACACATTTGCTATGAGAGGCATTATCTCATAAAGGAAATATTGGACAATCGAATTAATGACTGCCCAGGCTTCAGGATGTCTTTTTACACTATATAAAGGTGGAAATTTACATTGGAAACGTTTGGTTTAGCTGTTATAAAAGTTTGGTTTTTTAGTGCTGAAAATGCATTTTCAGCTCGCACTGTACACATTTGCTATGTGAGGCATTATCTCATAAGGGAAATACTGGACAATCAAATTAATGACTTCCCAGGCTTCAGGATGCCTTTTTACACTCTATAAATATGGAAATTTACATTGGAAACGTTTGGTTTAGCTGTTAATGAAGTTTCGTTTTTTAGTGCTGAAAATTCATTGTCTGCTGGCGCTGTACACCTTTTCTAAGTGTTGCAATATCTCATGAAGGAAATACTGGACAATCAAATTAATGACTTTCCAGGCTTCAAGATGCCTTTCTACACTATATAAAGGTGGAAATTTACATTGGAAACGTTTGGTTTAGCTGTTATAAAAGTTTGGGTTTTTAGTCCCGTAAATGCATTTTCAGCTCGCGCTGTACACATTTGCTATGAGAGGCATTATCTCATAAGGGAAATATTGGACAATCAAATTAATGACTGCCCAGGCTTCAGGATGTCTTTTTACACTATATAAAGGTGGAAATTTACATTGGAAACGTTTAGTTTAGCTGTTATAAAAGTTTGTTTTTTTAGTGCTGTAAATGCATTTTCAGCTCGCGCTGTACACATTTGCTATGTGAGGCATTATCTCATAAGGGAAATACTGGACAATCAAATTAATGACTGCCCAGGCTTCAGGATGTCTTTTTACACTATATAAAGGTGGAAATTTACATTGGAAACGTTTGGTTTAGCTGTTATAAAAGTTTGGTTTTTTAGTGCTGAAAATGCATTTTCAGCTCGCACTGTACACATTTGCTATGTGAGGCATTATCTCATAAGGGAAATACTGGACAATCAAATTAATGACTTCCCAGGCTTCAGGATGCCTTTTTACACTCTATAAATGTGGAAATTTACATTGGAAACGTTTGGTTTAGCTGTTAATGAAGTTTCGTTTTTTTAGTGCTGAAAATTCATTGTCTGCTGGCGCTGTACACTTTTTCTAAGTGTTGCAATATCTCATGAAGGAAATACTGGACAATCAAATTAATGACTTTCCAGGCTTCAGGATGCCTTTCTACACTATATAAAGGTGGAAATTTACATTGGAAACGTTTGGTTTAGCTGTTATAAAAGTTTGGTTTTTTAGTGCTGTAAATGCATTTTCAGCTCGCGCTGTACACATTTGCTATGAGAGGCATTATCTCATAAGGGAAATATTGGACAATCAAATTAATGACTGCCCAGGCTTCAGGATGTCTTTTTACACTATATAAAGATGGAAATTTACATTGGAAACGTTTAGTTTAGCTGTTAATGAAGTTTCGTTTTTTTAGTGCTGAAAATTCATTGTCTGCTGGCGCTGTACACTTTTTCTAAGTGTTGCAATATCTCATGAAGGAAATACTGGACAATCAAATTAATGACTTTCCAGGCTTCAGGATGCCTTTCTACACTATATAAAGGTAGAAATTTACATTGGAAACGTTTGGTTTAGCTGTTATAAAAGTTTGGTTTTTTAGTGCTGTAAATGCATTTTCAGCTCGCGCTGTACACATTTGCTATGAGAGGCATTATCTCATAAGGGAAATTTTGGACAATCAAATTAATGACTGCCCAGGCTTCAGGATGTCTTTTTACACTATATAAAGGTGGAAATTTACATTGGAAACGTTTGGTTTCGCTGTTATAAAAGTTTGGTTTTTTAGTGCTGAAAATGCATTTTCAGCTCGCACTGTACACATTTGCTATGTGAGGCATTATCTCATAAGGGAAATACTGGACAATCAAATTAATGACTTCCGGGGCTTTCAGGATGCCTTTTTACACTATATAAAGGTGGAAATTTACATTGGAAAGTTTGGTTTAGCTGTTATAAAAGTTTGGTTTTTTAGTGCTGTAAATGCATTTTCAGCTCGCGCTGTATACATTTGCCTATGAGAGGCATTATCTCATAAAGGAAATATTGGACAATCGAATTAATGACTGCCCAGGCTTCAGGATGTCTTTTTACACTATATAAAGGTGGAAATTTACATTGGAAACGTTTGGTTTAGCTGTTATAAAAGTTTGGTTTTTTAGTGCTGAAAATGCATTTTCAGCTCGCACTGTACACATTTGCTATGTGAGGCATTATCTCATAAGGGAAATACTGGACAATCAAATTAATGACTTCCCAGGCTTCAGGATGCCTTTTTACACTCTATAAATGTGGAAATTTACATTGGAAACGTTTGGTTTAGCTGTTAATGAAGTTTCGTTTTTTTAGTGCTGAAAATTCATTGTCTGCTGGCGCTGGACACTTTTTCTAAGTGTTGCAATATCTCATGAAGGAAATACTGGACAATCAAATTAATGACTTTCCAGGCTTCAGGGTGCCTTTCTACACTATATAAAGGTGGAAATTTACATTGGAAACGTTTGGTTTAGCTGTTATAAAAGTTTGGTTTTTTTAGTGCTGTAAATGCATTTTCAGCTCGCGCTGTACACATTTGCTATGAGAGGCATTATCTCATAAGGGAAATATTGGACAATCAAATTAATGACTGCCCAGGCTTCAGGATGTCTTTTTACACTATATAAAGGTGGAAATTTACATTGGAAACGTTTGGTTTAGCTGTTATATAAGTTTGTTTTTTTAGTGCTGTAAATGCATTTTCAGCTCGCGCTGTACACATTTGCTATGAGAGGCATTATCTCATAAGGGAAATATTGGACAATCAAATAAATGGCTGCCCAGGCTTCAGGATGTCTTTTTACTCTATATAAAGGTGGAAATTTACATTGGAAACGTTTAGTTTAGCTGTTAATGAAGTTTCGTTTTTTTAGTGCTGAAAATTCATTGTCTGCTGGCGCTGTACACTTTTTCTAAGTGTTGCAATATCTCATGAAGGAAATACTGGACAATCAAATCAATGACTTTCCAGGCTTCAGGATGCCTTTCTACACTATATAAAGGTGGAAATTTACATTGGAAACGTTTGGTTTAGCTGTTATAAAAGTTTGGTTTTTTAGTGCTGTAAATGCATTTTCAGCTCGAACTGTACACATTTGCTATGTGAGGCATTATCTCATAAGGGACATACTGGACAATCAAATTAATGACTTCCCAGGCTTCAGGATGCCTTTTTACACTCTATAAATGTGGAAATTTACATTGGAAACGTTTGGTTTAGCTGTTAATGAAGTTTCGTTTTTTTAGTGCTGAAAATTCATTGTCTGCTGGCGCTGTACACCTTTTCTAAGTGTTGCAATATCTCATGAAGGAAATACTGGACAATCAAATTAATGACTTTCCAGGCTTCAGGATGCCTTTCTACACTATATAAAGGTGGAAATTTACATTGGAAACGTTTGGTTTAGCTGTTAATGAAGTTTCGATTTTTTAGTGCTGAAAATTCATTGTCTGCTGGCGCTGTACACCTTTTCTAAGTGTTGCAATATCTCATGAAGGAAATACTGGACAATCAAATTAATGACTTTCCAGGCTTCAGGATGCCTTTCTACACTATATAAAGGTGGAAATTTATATTGGAAACGTTTGGTTTAGCTGTTATAAAAGTTTGGGTTTTTAGTGCTGTAAATGCATTTTCAGCTCGCGCTGTACACATTTGCTATGAGAGGCATTATCTCATAAGGGAAATATTGGACAATCAAATTAATGACTGCCCAGGCTTCAGGATGTCTTTTTACACTATATAAAGGTGGAAATTTACATTGGAAACGTTTAGTTTAGCTGTTATAAAAGTTTGTTTTTTTAGTGCTGTAAATGCATTTTCAGCTCGCGCTGTACACATTTGCTATGTGAGGCATTATCTCATAAGGGAAATACTGGACAATCAAATTAATGACTGCCCAGGCTTCAGGATGTCTTTTTACACTATATAAAGGTGGAAATTTACATTGGAAACGTTTGGTTTAGCTGTTATAAAAGTTTGGTTTTTTAGTGCTGAAAATGCATTTTCAGCTCGCACTGTACACATTTGCTATGTGAGGCATTATCTCATAAGGGAAATACTGGACAATCAAATTAATGACTTCCCAGGCTTCAGGATGCCTTTTTACACTCTATAAATGTGGAAATTTACATTGGAAACGTTTGGTTTAGCTGTTAATGAAGTTTCGTTTTTTTAGTGCTGAAAATTCATTGTCTGCTGGCGCTGTACACTTTTTCTAAGTGTTGCAATATCTCATGAAGGAAATACTGGACAATCAAATTAATGACTTTCCAGGCTTCAGGATGCCTTTCTACACTATATAAAGGTGGAAATTTACATTGGAAACGTTTAGTTTAGCTGTTATAAAAGTTTGGTTTTTTAGTGCTGTAAATGCATTTTCAGCTCGCGCTGTACACATTTGCTATGAGAGGCATTATCTCATAAGGGAAATATTGGACAATCAAATTAATGACTGCCCAGGCTTCAGGATGTCTTTTTACACTATATAAAGGTGGAAATTTACATTGGAAACGTTTAGTTTAGCTGTTAATGAAGTTTCGTTTTTTTAGTGCTGGAAATTCATTGTCTGCTGGCGCTGTACACTTTTTCTAAGTGTTGCAATATCTCATGAAGGAAATACTGGACAATCAAATTAATGACTTTCCAGGCTTCAGGATGCCTTTCTACACTATATAAAGGTGGAAATTTACATTGGAAACGTTTGGTTTAGCTGTTATAAAAGTTTGGTTTTTTAGTGCTGTAAATGCATTTTCAGCTCGCGCTGTACACATTTGCTATGAGAGGCATTATCTCATAAGGGAAATATTGGACAATCAAATTAATGACTGCCCAGGCTTCAGGATGTCTTTTTACACTATATAAAGGTGGAAATTTACATTGGAAACGTTTAGTTTAGCTGTTAATGAAGTTTCGGTTTTTTAGTGCTGAAAATTCATTGTCTGCTGGCGCTGTACACTTTTTCTAAGTGTTGCAATATCTCATGAAGGAAATACTGGACAATCAAATTAATCACTTTCCAGGCTTCAGGATGCCTTTCTACACTATATAAAGGTGGAAATTTACATTGGAAACGTTTGGTTTAGCTGTTATAAAAGTTTGGTTTTTTAGTGCTGTAAATGCATTTTCAGCTCGCGCTGTACACATTTGCTATGTGAGGCATTAGCTCATAAGGGAAATACTGGACAATCAAATTAATGACTTCCCAGGCTTCAGGATGCCTTTTTACACTCTATAAATGTGGAAATTTACATTGGAAACGTTTGGTTTAGCTGTTAATGAAGTTTCGTTTTTTTAGTGCTGAAAATTCATTGTCTGCTGGCGCTGTACACTTTTTCTAAGTTTTGCAATATCTCATGTAGGAAATACTGGACAATCAAATTAATGACTTTCCAGGCTTCAGGATGCCTTTCTACACTATATAAAGGTGGAAATTTACATTGGAAACGTTTGGTTTAGCTGTTATAAAAGTTTGTTTTTTTAGTGCTGTAAATGCATTTTCAGCTCGCGCTGTACACATTTGCTATGTGAGGCATTATCTCATAAGGGAAATACTGGACAATCAAATTAATGACTGCCCAGGCTTCAGGATGTCTTTTTACACTATATAAAGGTGGAAATTTACATTGGAAACGTTTGGTTTAGCTGTTATAAAAGTTTGGTTTTTTTAGTGCTGAAAATTCATTGTCTGCTGGCGCTGTACACTTTTTCTAAGTGTTGCAATATCTCATGAAGGAAATACTGGACAATCAAATTAATGACTTTCCAGGCTCCAGGATGCCTTTCTACACTATATAAAGGTGGAAATTTACATTGGAAACGTTTGGTTTAGCTGTTATAAAAGTTTGGTTTTTTAGTGCTGTAAATGCATTTTCAGCTCGCGCTGTACACATTTGCTATGAGAGGCATTATCTCATAAGGGAAATATTGGACAATCAAATTAATGACTGCCCAGGCTTCAGGATGTCTTTTTACACTATATAAAGGTGGAAATTTACATTGGAAACGTTTAGTTTAGCTGTTAATGAAGTTTCGTTTTTTTAGTGCTGAAAATTCATTGTCTACTGGCGCTGTACACTTTTTCTAAGTGTTGCAATATCTCATGAAGGAAATACTGGACAATCAAATTAATGACTTTCCAGGCTTCAGGATGCCTTTCTACACTATATAAAGGTGGAAATTTACATTGGAAACGTTTGGTTTAGCTGTTATAAAAGTTTGGTTTTTTAGTGCTGTAAATGCATTTTCAGCTCGCGCTGTACACATTTGCTATGAGAGGCATTATCTCATAAGGGAAATATTGGACAATCAAATTAATGACTGCCCAGGCTTCAGGATGTCTTTTTACACTATATAAAGGTGGAAATTTACATTGGAAACGTTTGGTTTAGCTGTTATAAAAGTTTGGTTTTTTAGTGCTGAAAATGCATTTTCAGCTTGCACTGTACACATTTGCTATGTGAGGCATTATCTCATAAGGGAAATACTGGACAATCAAATTAATGACTTCCCAGGCTTCAGGATGCATTTTTACACTCTATAAATGTGGAAATTTACATTGGAAACGTTTGGTTTAGCTGTTAATGAAGTTTCGTTTTTTTAGTGCTGAAAATTCATTGTCTGCTGGCGCTGTACACCTTTTCTAAGTGTTGCAATATCTCATGAAGGAAATACTGGACAATCAAATTAATGACTTTCCGGGCTTCAGGATGCCTTTCTACACTATATAAAGGTGGAAATTTACATTGGAAACGTTTGGTTTAGCTGTTATAAAAGTTTGGGTTTTTAGTGCTGTAAATGCATTTTCAGCTCGCGCTGTACACATTTGCTATGAGAGGCATTATCTCATAAGGGAAATATTGGACAATCAAATTAATGACTGCCCAGGCTTCAGGATGTCTTTTTACACTATATAAAGGTGGAAATTTACATTGGAAACGTTTAGTTTAGCTGTTATAAAAGTTTGTTTTTTTAGTGCTGTAAATGCATTTTCAGCTCGCGCTGTACACATTTGCTATGAGAGGCATTATCTGATAAGGGAAATATTGGACAATCAAATTAATGACTGCCCAGGCTTCAGGATGTCTTTTTACACTATATAAAGGTGGAAATTTACATTGGAAACGTTTAGTTTAGCTGTTATAAAAGTTTGTTTTTTTAGTGCTGAAAATGCATTTTCAGCTCGCACTGTACACATTTGCTATGTGAGGCATTATCTCATAAGGGAAATACTGGACAATCAAATTAATGACTTCCCAGGCTTCAGGATGCCTTTTTACACTCTATAAATGTGGAAATTTACATTGGAAACGTTTGGTTTAGCTGTTAATGAAGTTTCGTTTTTTTAGTGCTGAAAATTCATTGTCTGCTGGCGCTGTACACTTTTTCTAAGTGTTGCAATATCTCATGAAGGAAATACTGGACAATAAAATTAATGACTTTCCAGGCTTCAGGATGCCTTTCTACACTATATAAAGGTGGAAATTTACATTGGAAACGTTTGGTTTAGCTGTTATAAAAGTTTGGTTTTTTAGTGCTGTAAATGCATTTTCAGCTCGCGCTGTACACATTTGCTATGAGAGGCATTATCTCATAAGGGAAATATTGGACAATCAAATTAATGACTGCCCAGGCTTCAGGGTGTCTTTTTACACTATATAAAGGTGGAAATTTACATTGGAAACGTTTAGTTTAGCTGTTATAAAAGTTTGTTTTTTTAGTGCTGTAAATGCATTTTCAGCTCGCGCTGTACACATTTGCTATGTGAGGCATTATCTCATAAGGGAAATACTGGACAATCAAATTAATGACTGCCCAGGCTTCAGGATGTCTTTTTACACTATATAAAGGTGGAAATTTACATTGGAAACGTTTGGTTTAGCTGTTATAAAAGTTTGGTTTTTTAGTGCTGAAAATGCATTTTCAGCTCGCACTGTACACATTTGCTATGTGAGGCATTATCTCATAAGGGAAATACTGGACAATCAAATTAATGACTTCCCAGGCTTCAGGATGCCTTTTTACACTCTATAAATGTGGAAATTTACATTGGAAACGTTTGGTTTAGCTGTTAATGAAGTTTCGTTTTTTTAGTGCTGAAAATTCATTGTCTGCTGGCGCTGTACACTTTTTCTAAGTGTTGCAATATCTCATGAAGGAAATACTGGACAATCAAATTAATGACTTTCCAGGCTTCAGGATGCCTTTCTACACTATATAAAGGTGGAAATTTACATGGGAAACGTTTGGTTTAGCTGTTATAAAAGTTTGGTTTTTTAGTGCTGTAAATGCATTTTCAGCTCGCGCTGTACACATTTGCTATGAAAGGCATTATCTCATAAGGGAAATATTGGACAATCAAATTAATGACTGCCCAGGCTTCAGGATGTCTTTTTACACTATATAAAGGTGGAAATTTACATTGGAAACGTTTGGTTTAGCTGTTATAAAAGTTTGGTTTTTTAGTGCTGAAAATGCATTTTCAGCTTGCACTGTACACATTTGCTATGTGAGGCATTATCTCATAAGGGAAATACTGGACAATCAAATTAATGACTTCCCAGGCTTCAGGATGCATTTTTACACTCTATAAATGTGGAAATTTACATTGGAAACGTTTGGTTTAGCTGTTAATGAAGTTTCGTTTTTTTAGTGCTGAAAATTCATTGTCTGCTGGCGCTGTACACCTTTTCTAAGTGTTGCAATATCTCATGAAGGAAATACTGGACAATCAAATTAATGACTTTCCAGGCTTCAGGATGCCTTTCTACACTATATAAAGGTGGAAATTTACATTGGAAACGTTTGGTTTAGCTGTTATAAAAGTTTGGGTTTTTAGTGCTGTAAATGCATTTTCAGCTCGCGCTGTACACATTTGCTATGAGAGGCATTATCTCATAAGGGAAATATTGGACAATCAAATTAATGACTGCCCAGGCTTCAGGATGTCTTTTTACACTATATAAAGGTGGAAATTTACATTGGAAACGTTTAGTTTAGCTGTTATAAAAGTTTGTTTTTTTAGTGCTGTAAATGCATTTTCAGCTCGCGCTGTACACATTTGCTATGAGAGGCATTATCTCATAAGGGAAATATTGGACAATCAAATTAATGACTGCCCAGGCTTCAGGATGTCTTTTTACACTATATAAAGGTGGAAATTTACATTGGAAACGTTTAGTTTAGCTGTTATGAAAGTTTGTTTTTTTAGTGCTGAAAATGCATTTTCAGCTCGCACTGTACACATTTGCTATGTGAGGCATTATCTCATAAGGGAAATACTGGACAATCAAATTAATGACTTCCCAGGCTTCAGGATGCCTTTTTACACTCTATAAATGTGGAAATTTACATTGGAAACGTTTGGTTTAGCTGTTAATGAAGTTTCGTTTTTTTAGTGCTGAAAATTCATTGTCTGCTGGCGCTGTACACTTTTTCTAAGTGTTGCAATATCTCATGAAGGAAATACTGGACAATAAAATTAATGACTTTCCAGGCTTCAGGATGCCTTTCTACACTATATAAAGGTGGAAATTTACATTGGAAACGTTTGGTTTAGCTGTTATAAAAGTTTGGTTTTTTAGTGCTGTAAATGCATTTTCAGCTCGCGCTGTACACATTTGCTATGAGAGGCATTATCTCATAAGGGAAATATTGGACAATCAAATTAATGACTGCCCAGGCTTCAGGATGTCTTTTTACACTATATAAAGGTGGAAATTTACATTGGAAACGTTTAGTTTAGCTGTTATAAAAGTTTGTTTTTTTAGTGCTGTAAATGCATTTTCAGCTCGCGCTGTACACATTTGCTATGTGAGGCATTATCTCATAAGGGAAATACTGGACAATCAAATTAATGACTGCCCAGGCTTCAGGATGTCTTTTTACACTATATAAAGGTGGAAATTTACATTGGAAACGTTTGGTTTAGCTGTTATAAAAGTTTGGTTTTTTAGTGCTGAAAATGCATTTTCAGCTCGCACTGTACACATTTGCTATGTGAGGCATTATCTCATAAGGGAAATACTGGACAATCAAATTAATGACTTCCCAGGCTTCAGGATGCCTTTTTACACTCTATAAATGTGGAAATTTACATTGGAAACGTTTGGTTTAGCTGTTAATGAAGTTTCGTTTTTTTAGTGCTGAAAATTCATTGTCTGCTGGCGCTGTACACTTTTTCTAAGTGTTGCAATATCTCATGAAGGAAATACTGGACAATCAAATTAATGACTTTCCAGGCTTCAGGATGCCTTTCTACACTATATAAAGGTGGAAATTTACATGGGAAACGTTTGGTTTAGCTGTTATAAAAGTTTGGTTTTTTAGTGCTGTAAATGCATTTTCAGCTCGCGCTGTACACATTTGCTATGAAAGGCATTATCTCATAAGGGAAATATTGGACAATCAATTTAATGACTGCCCAGGCTTCAGGATGTCTTTTTACACTATATAAAGGTGGAAATTTACATTGGAAACGTTTAGTTTAGCTGTTATAAAAGTTTGTTTTTTTAGTGCTGAAAATGCATTTTCAGCTCGCACTGTACACATTTGCTATGTGAGGCATTATCTCATAAGGGAAATACTGGACAATCAAATTAATGACTTCCCAGGCTTCAGGATGCCTTTTTACACTCTATAAATGTGGAAATTTACATTGGAAACGTTTGGTTTAGCTGTTAATGAAGTTTCGTTTTTTTAGTGCTGAAAATTCATTGTCTGCTGGCGCTGTACACTTTTTCTAAGTGTTGCAATATCTCATGAAGGAAATACTGGACAATAAAATTAATGACTTTCCAGGCTTCAGGATGCCTTTCTACACTATATAAAGGTGGAAATTTACATTGGAAACGTTTGGTTTAGCTGTTATAAAAGTTTGGTTTTTTAGTGCTGTAAATGCATTTTCAGCTCGCGCTGTACACATTTGCTATGAGAGGCATTATCTCATAAGGGAAATATTGGACAATCAAATTAATGACTGCCCAGGCTTCAGGATGTCTTTTTACACTATATAAAGGTGGAAATTTACATTGGAAACGTTTAGTTTAGCTGTTATAAAAGTTTGTTTTTTTAGTGCTGTAAATGCATTTTCAGCTCGCGCTGTACACATTTGCTATGAGAGGCATTATCTGATAAGGGAAATATTGGACAATCAAATTAATGACTGCCCAGGCTTCAGGATGTCTTTTTACACTATATAAAGGTGGAAATTTACATTGGAAACGTTTAGTTTAGCTGTTATAAAAGTTTGTTTTTTTAGTGCTGAAAATGCATTTTCAGCTCGCACTGTACACATTTGCTATGTGAGGCATTATCTCATAAGGGAAATACTGGACAATCAAATTAATGACTTCCCAGGCTTCAGGATGCCTTTTTACACTCTATAAATGTGGAAATTTACATTGGAAACGTTTGGTTTAGCTGTTAATGAAGTTTCGTTTTTTTAGTGCTGAAAATTCATTGTCTGCTGGCGCTGTACACTTTTTCTAAGTGTTGCAATATCTCATGAAGGAAATACTGGACAATAAAATTAATGACTTTCCAGGCTTCAGGATGCCTTTCTACACTATATAAAGGTGGAAATTTACATTGGAAACGTTTGGTTTAGCTGTTATAAAAGTTTGGTTTTTTAGTGCTGTAAATGCATTTTCAGCTCGCGCTGTACACATTTGCTATGAGAGGCATTATCTCATAAGGGAAATATTGGACAATCAAATTAATGACTGCCCAGGCTTCAGGGTGTCTTTTTACACTATATAAAGGTGGAAATTTACATTGGAAACGTTTAGTTTAGCTGTTATAAAAGTTTGTTTTTTTAGTGCTGTAAATGCATTTTCAGCTCGCGCTGTACACATTTGCTATGTGAGGCATTATCTCATAAGGGAAATACTGGACAATCAAATTAATGACTGCCCAGGCTTCAGGATGTCTTTTTACACTATATAAAGGTGGAAATTTACATTGGAAACGTTTGGTTTAGCTGTTATAAAAGTTTGGTTTTTTAGTGCTGAAAATGCATTTTCAGCTCGCACTGTACACATTTGCTATGTGAGGCATTATCTCATAAGGGAAATACTGGACAATCAAATTAATGACTTCCCAGGCTTCAGGATGCCTTTTTACACTCTATAAATGTGGAAATTTACATTGGAAACGTTTGGTTTAGCTGTTAATGAAGTTTCGTTTTTTTAGTGCTGAAAATTCATTGTCTGCTGGCGCTGTACACTTTTTCTAAGTGTTGCAATATCTCATGAAGGAAATACTGGACAATCAAATTAATGACTTTCCAGGCTTCAGGATGCCTTTCTACACTATATAAAGGTGGAAATTTACATGGGAAACGTTTGGTTTAGCTGTTATAAAAGTTTGGTTTTTTAGTGCTGTAAATGCATTTTCAGCTCGCGCTGTACACATTTGCTATGAAAGGCATTATCTCATAAGGGAAATATTGGACAATCAAATTAATGACTGCCCAGGCTTCAGGATGTCTTTTTACACTATATAAAGGTGGAAATTTACATTGGAAACGTTTGGTTTAGCTGTTATAAAAGTTTGGTTTTTTAGTGCTGAAAATGCATTTTCAGCTTGCACTGTACACATTTGCTATGTGAGGCATTATCTCATAAGGGAAATACTGGACAATCAAATTAATGACTTCCCAGGCTTCAGGATGCATTTTTACACTCTATAAATGTGGAAATTTACATTGGAAACGTTTGGTTTAGCTGTTAATGAAGTTTCGTTTTTTTAGTGCTGAAAATTCATTGTCTGCTGGCGCTGTACACCTTTTCTAAGTGTTGCAATATCTCATGAAGGAAATACTGGACAATCAAATTAATGACTTTCCAGGCTTCAGGATGCCTTTCTACACTATATAAAGGTGGAAATTTACATTGGAAACGTTTGGTTTAGCTGTTATAAAAGTTTGGGTTTTTAGTGCTGTAAATGCATTTTCAGCTCGCGCTGTACACATTTGCTATGAGAGGCATTATCTCATAAGGGAAATATTGGACAATCAAATTAATGACTGCCCAGGCTTCAGGATGTCTTTTTACACTATATAAAGGTGGAAATTTACATTGGAAACGTTTAGTTTAGCTGTTATAAAAGTTTGTTTTTTTAGTGCTGTAAATGCATTTTCAGCTCGCGCTGTACACATTTGCTATGAGAGGCATTATCTCATAAGGGAAATATTGGACAATCAAATTAATGACTGCCCAGGCTTCAGGATGTCTTTTTACACTATATAAAGGTGGAAATTTACATTGGAAACGTTTAGTTTAGCTGTTATAAAAGTTTGTTTTTTTAGTGCTGAAAATGCATTTTCAGCTCGCACTGTACACATTTGCTATGTGAGGCATTATCTCATAAGGGAAATACTGGACAATCAAATTAATGACTTCCCAGGCTTCAGGATGCCTTTTTACACTCTATAAATGTGGAAATTTACATTGGAAACGTTTGGTTTAGCTGTTAATGAAGTTTCGTTTTTTTAGTGCTGAAAATTCATTGTCTGCTGGCGCTGTACACTTTTTCTAAGTGTTGCAATATCTCATGAAGGAAATACTGGACAATAAAATTAATGACTTTCCAGGCTTCAGGATGCCTTTCTACACTATATAAAGGTGGAAATTTACATTGGAAACGTTTGGTTTAGCTGTTATAAAAGTTTGGTTTTTTAGTGCTGTAAATGCATTTTCAGCTCGCGCTGTACACATTTGCTATGAGAGGCATTATCTCATAAGGGAAATATTGGACAATCAAATTAATGACTGCCCAGGCTTCAGGATGTCTTTTTACACTATATAAAGGTGGAAATTTACATTGGAAACGTTTAGTTTAGCTGTTATAAAAGTTTGTTTTTTTAGTGCTGTAAATGCATTTTCAGCTCGCGCTGTACACATTTGCTATGTGAGGCATTATCTCATAAGGGAAATACTGGACAATCAAATTAATGACTGCCCAGGCTTCAGGATGTCTTTTTACACTATATAAAGGTGGAAATTTACATTGGAAACGTTTGGTTTAGCTGTTATAAAAGTTTGGTTTTTTAGTGCTGAAAATGCATTTTCAGCTCGCACTGTACACATTTGCTATGTGAGGCATTATCTCATAAGGGAAATACTGGACAATCAAATTAATGACTTCCCAGGCTTCAGGATGCCTTTTTACACTCTATAAATGTGGAAATTTACATTGGAAACGTTTGGTTTAGCTGTTAATGAAGTTTCGTTTTTTTAGTGCTGAAAATTCATTGTCTGCTGGCGCTGTACACTTTTTCTAAGTGTTGCAATATCTCATGAAGGAAATACTGGACAATCAAATTAATGACTTTCCAGGCTTCAGGATGCCTTTCTACACTATATAAAGGTGGAAATTTACATGGGAAACGTTTGGTTTAGCTGTTATAAAAGTTTGGTTTTTTAGTGCTGTAAATGCATTTTCAGCTCGCGCTGTACACATTTGCTATGAAAGGCATTATCTCATAAGGGAAATATTGGACAATCAAATTAATGACTGCCCAGGCTTCAGGATGTCTTTTTACACTATATAAAGGTGGAAATTTACATTGGAAACGTTTAGTTTAGCTGTTATAAAAGTTTGTTTTTTTAGTGCTGAAAATGCATTTTCAGCTCGCACTGTACACATTTGCTATGTGAGGCATTATCTCATAAGGGAAATACTGGACAATCAAATTAATGACTTCCCAGGCTTCAGGATGCCTTTTTACACTCTATAAATGTGGAAATTTACATTGGAAACGTTTGGTTTAGCTGTTAATGAAGTTTCGTTTTTTTAGTGCTGAAAATTCATTGTCTGCTGGCGCTGTACACTTTTTCTAAGTGTTGCAATATCTCATGAAGGAAATACTGGACAATAAAATTAATGACTTTCCAGGCTTCAGGATGCCTTTCTACACTATATAAAGGTGGAAATTTACATTGGAAACGTTTGGTTTAGCTGTTATAAAAGTTTGGTTTTTTAGTGCTGTAAATGCATTTTCAGCTCGCGCTGTACACATTTGCTATGAGAGGCATTATCTCATAAGGGAAATATTGGACAATCAAATTAATGACTGCCCAGGCTTCAGGATGTCTTTTTACACTATATAAAGGTGGAAATTTACATTGGAAACGTTTAGTTTAGCTGTTATAAAAGTTTGTTTTTTTAGTGCTGTAAATGCATTTTCAGCTCGCGCTGTACACATTTGCTATGTGAGGCATTATCTCATAAGGGAAATACTGGACAATCAAATTAATGACTGCCCAGGCTTCAGGATGTCTTTTTACACTATATAAAGGTGGAAATTTACATTGGAAACGTTTGGTTTAGCTGTTATAAAAGTTTGGTTTTTTAGTGCTGAAAATGCATTTTCAGCTCGCACTGTACACATTTGCTATGTGAGGCATTATCTCATAAGGGAAATACTGGACAATCAAATTAATGACTTCCCAGGCTTCAGGATGCCTTTTTACACTCTATAAATGTGGAAATTTACATTGGAAACGTTTGGTTTAGCTGTTAATGAAGTTTCGTTTTTTTAGTGCTGAAAATTCATTGTCTGCTGGCGCTGTACACTTTTTCTAAGTGTTGCAATATCTCATGAAGGAAATACTGGACAATCAAATTAATGACTTTCCAGGCTTCAGGATGCCTTTCTACACTATATAAAGGTGGAAATTTACATGGGAAACGTTTGGTTTAGCTGTTATAAAAGTTTGGTTTTTTAGTGCTGTAAATGCATTTTCAGCTCGCGCTGTACACATTTGCTATGAAAGGCATTATCTCATAAGGGAAATATTGGACAATCAAATTAATGACTGCCCAGGCTTCAGGATGTCTTTTTACACTATATAAAGGTGGAAATTTACATTGGAAACGTTTAGTTTAGCTGTTATAAAAGTTTGTTTTTTTAGTGCTGTAAATGCATTTTCAGCTCGCGCTGTACACATTTGCTATGAGAGGCATTATCTCATAAGGGAAATATTGGACAATCAAATTAATGACTGCCCAGGCTTCAGGATGTCTTTTTACACTATATAAAGGTGGAAATTTACATTGGAAACGTTTAGTTTAGCTGTTATAAAAGTTTGTTTTTTTAGTGCTGAAAATGCATTTTCAGCTCGCACTGTACACATTTGCTATGTGAGGCATTATCTCAGAAGGGAAATACTGGACAATCAAATTAATGACTTCCCAGGCTTCAGGATGCCTTTTTACACTCTATAAATGTGGAAATTTACATTGGAAACGTTTGGTTTAGCTGTTAATGAAGTTTCGTTATTTTAGTGCTGAAAATTCATTGTCTGCTGGCGCTGTACACTTTTTCTAAGTGTTGCAATATCTCATGAAGGAAATACTGGACAATCAAATTAATGACTTTCCAGGCTTCAGGATGCCTTTCTACACTATATAAAGGTGGAAATTTACATTGGAAACGTTTGGTTTAGCTGTTATAAAAGTTTGGTTTTTTAGTGCTGTAAATGCATTTTCAGCTCGCGCTGTACACATTTGCTATGAGAGGCATTATCTCATAAGGGAAATATTGGACAATCAAATTAATGACTGCCCAGGCTTCAGAATGTCTTTTTACACTATATAAAGGTGGAAATTTACATTGGAAACGTTTAGTTTAGCTGTTAATGAAGTTTCGTTTTTTTAGTGCTGAAAATTCATTGTCTGCTGGCGCTGTACACTTTTTCTAAGTGTTGCAATATCTCATGAAGGAAATACTGGACAATCAAATTAATGACTTTCCAGGCTTCAGGATGCCTTTCTACACTATATAAAGGTAGAAATTTACATTGGAAACGTTTGGTTTAGCTGTTATAAAAGTTTGGTTTTTTAGTGCTGTAAATGCATTTTCAGCTCGCGCTGTACACATTTGCTATGAGAGGCATTATCTCATAAGGGAAATATTGGACAATCAAATTAATGACTGCGCAGGCTTCAGGATGTCTTTTTACACTATATAAAGGTGGAAATTTACATTGGAAACGTTTGGTTTAGCTGTTATAAAAGTTTGTTTTTTTAGTGCTGTAAATGCATTTTCAGCTCGCGCTGTACACATTTGCTATGAGAGGCATTATCTCATAAGGGAAATATTGGACAATCAAATTAATGGCTGCCCGGGCTTCAGGATGTCTTTTTACACTATATAAAGGTGGAAATTTACATTGGAAACGTTTAGTTTAGCTGTTAATGAAGTTTCGTTTTTTTAGTGCTGAAAATTCATTGTCTGCTGGCGCTGTACACTTTTTCTAAATGTTGCAATATCTCATGAAGGAAATACTGGACAATCAAATTAATGACTTTCCAGGCTTCAGGATGCCTTTCTACACTATATAAAGGTGGAAATTTACATTGGAAACGTTTGGTTTAGCTGTTATAAAAGTTTGGTTTTTTTAGTGCTGTAAATGCATTTTCAGCTCGCGCTGTACACATTTGCTATGAGAGGCATTATCTCATAAGGGAAATATTGGACAATCAAATTAATGACTGCCCAGGCTTCAGGATGTCTTTTTACACTATATAAAGGTGGAAATTTACATTGGAAACGTTTGGTTTAGGTGTTATATAAGTTTGGTTTTTTAGTGCTGAAAATGCATTTTCAGCTCGCACTGTACACATTTGCTATGTGAGGCATTATCTCATAAGGGAAATACTGGACAATCAAATTAATGACTTCCCAGGCTTCAGGATGCCTTTTTACACTCTATAAATGTGGAAATTTACATTGGAAACGTTTGGTTTAGCTGTTAATGAAGTTTCGTTTTTTTAGTGCTGAAAATTCATTGTCTGCTGGCGCTGTACACTTTTTCTAAGTGTTGCAATATCTCATGAAGGAAATACTGGACAATCAAATTAATGACTTTCCAGGCTTCAGGATGCCTTTCTACACTATATAAAGGTGGAAATTTACATTGGAAACGTTTGGTTTAGCTGTTATAAAAGTTTGGTTTTTTAGTGCTGTAAATGCATTTTCAGCTCGCGCTGTACACATTTGCTATGAGAGGCATTATCTCATAAGGGAAATATTGGACAATCAAATTAATGACTGCCCAGGCTTCAGGATGTCTTTTTACACTATATAAAGGTGGAAATTTACATTGGAAACGTTTGGTTTAGCTGTTATAAAAGTTTGTTTTTTTAGTGCTGTAAATGCATTTTCAGCTCGCACTGTACACATTTGCTATGAGAGGCATTATCTCATAAGGGAAATATTGGACAATCAAATTAATGACTGCCCAGGCTTCAGGATGTCTTTTTACACTATATAAAGGTGGAAATTTACATTGGAAACGTTTACTTTAGCTGTTAATGAAGTTTCGTTTATTTAGTGCTGAAAATTCATTGTCTGCTGGCGCTGTACACTTTTTCTAAGTGTTGCAATATCTCATGAAGGAAATACTGGACAATCAAATTAATGACTTTCCAGGCTTCAGGATGCCTTTCTACACTATATAAAGGTGGAAATTTACATTGGAAACGTTTGGTTTAGCTGTTATAAAAGTTTGTTTTTTTAGTGCTGTAAATGCATTTTCAGCTCGCACTGTACACATTTGCTGTGAGGCATTATCTCATAAGGGAAATACTGGACAATCAAATTAATGACTTCCCAGGCTTCAGGATGCCTTTTTACACTCTATAAATGTGGAAATTTACATTGGAAACGTTTGGTTTAGCTGTTAATGAAGTTTCGTTTTTTTAGTGCTGAAAATTCATTGTCTGCTGGCGCTGTACACTTTTTCTAAGTGTTGCAATATCTCATGAAGGAAATACTGGACAATCAAATTAATGACTTTCCAGGCTTCAGGATGCCTTTCTACACTATATAAAGGTGGAAATTTACATTGGAAACGTTTGGTTTAGCTGTTATAAAAGTTTGGTTTTTTAGTGCTGTAAATGCATTTTCAGCTCGCGCTGTACACATTTGCTATGAGAGGCATTATCTCATAAGGGAAATATTGGACAATCAAATTAATGACTGCCCAGGCTTCAGGATGTCTTTTTACACTATATAAAGGTGGAAATTTACATTGGAAACGTTTGGTTTAGCTGTTATAAAAGTTTGTTTTTTTAGTGCTGTAAATGCATTTTCAGCTCGCACTGTACACATTTGCTATGAGAGGCATTATCTCATAAGGGAAATATTGGACAATCAAATTAATGACTGCCCAGGCTTCAGGATGTCTTTTTACACTATATAAAGGTGGAAATTTACATTGGAAACGTTTGGTTTAGCTGTTATAAAAGTTTGTTTTTTTAGTGCTGTAAATGCATTTTCAGCTCGCACTGTACACATTTGCTATGAGAGGCATTATCTCATAAGGGAAATATTGGACAATCAAATTAATGACTGCCCAGGCTTCAGGATGTCTTTTTACACTATATAAAGGTGGAAATTTACATTTGAAACGTTTGGTTTAGCTGTTATAAAAGTTTGGTTTTTTAGTGCTGAAAATGCATTTTCAGCTCGCGCTGTACACATTTGCTATGAGAGGCATTATCTCATAAGGGAAATATTGGACAATCAAATTAATGACTGCCCAGGCTTCAGGATGTCTTTTTACACTATATAAAGGTGGAAATTTACATTGGAAACGTTTGGTTTAGGTGTTATATAAGTTTGGTTTTTTAGTGCTGAAAATGCATTTTCAGCTCGCACTGTGCACATTTGCTATGTGAGGCATTATCTCATAAGGGAAATACTGGACAATCAAATTAATGACTTCCCAGGCTTCAGGATGCCTTTTTACACTCTATAAATGTGGAAATTTACATTGGAAACGTTTGGTTTAGCTGTTAATGAAGTTTCGTTTTTTTAGTGCTGAAAATTCATTGTCTGCTGGCGCTGTACACTTTTTCTAAGTTTTGCAATATCTCATGTAGGAAATACTGGACAATCAAATTAATGACTTTCCAGGCTTCAGGATGCCTTTCTACACTATATAAAGGTGGAAATTTACATTGGAAACGTTTGGTTTAGCTGTTATAAAAGTTTGTTTTTTTAGTGCTGTAAATGCATTTTCAGCTCGCGCTGTACACATTTGCTATGTGAGGCATTATCTCATAAGGGAAATACTGGACAATCAAATTAATGACTGCCCAGGCTTCAGGATGTCTTTTTACACTATATAAAGGTGGAAATTTACATTGGAAACGTTTGGTTTAGCTGTTATAAAAGTTTGGTTTTTTAGTGCTGAAAATGCATTTTCAGCTCGCACTGTACACATTTGCTATGTGAGGCATTATCTCATAAGGGAAATACTGGACAATCAAATTAATGACTTCCCAGGCTTCAGGATGCCTTTTTACACTCTATAAATGTGGAAATTTACATTGGAAACGTTTGGTTTAGCTGTTAATGAAGTTTCGTTTTTTTAGTGCTGAAAATTCATTGTCTGCTGGCGCTGTACACTTTTTCTAAGTGTTGCAATATCTCATGAAGGAAATACTGGACAATCAAATTAATGACTTTCCAGGCTTCAGGATGCCTTTCTACACTATATAAAGGTGGAAATTTACATTGGAAACGTTTGGTTTAGCTGTTAATGAAGTTTCGTTTTTTTAGTGCTGAAAATTCATTGTCTGCTGGCGCTGTACACTTTTTCTAAGTGTTGCAATATCTCATGAAGGAAATACTGGACAATCAAATTAATGACTTTCCAGGCTTCAGGGTGCCTTTCTACACTATATAAAGGTGGAAATTTACATTGGAAACGTTTGGTTTAGCTGTTATAAAAGTTTGGTTTTTTTAGTGCTGTAAATGCATTTTCAGCTCGCGCTGTACACATTTGCTATGAGAGGCATTATCTCATAAGGGAAATATTGGACAATCAAATTAATGACTGCCCAGGCTTCAGGATGTCTTTTTACACTATATAAAGGTGGAAATTTACATTGGAAACGTTTAGTTTAGCTGTTAATGAAGTTTCGTTTTTTTAGTGCTGAAAATTCATTGTCTACTGGCGCTGTACACTTTTTCTAAGTGTTGCAATATCTCATGAAGGAAATACTGGACAATCAAATTAATGACTTTCCACGCTTCAGGATGCCTTTCTACACTATATAAAGGTGGAAATTTACATTGGAAACGTTTGGTTTAGCTTTTATAAAAGTTTGGTTTTTTAGTGCTGTAAATGCATTTTCAGCTCGCGCTGTACACATTTGCTCTGAGAGGCATTATCTCATAAGGGAAATATTGGACAATCAAATTAATGACTGCCCAGGCTTCAGGATGTCTTTTTACACTATATAAAGGAGGAAATTTACATTGGAAACGTTTGGTTTAGGTGTTATAAAAGTTTGGTTTTTTAGTGCTGAAAATGCATTTTCAGCTCGCGCTGTACACATTTGCTATGAGAGGCATTATCTCATAAAGGAAATATTGGACAATCGAATTAATGACTGCCCAGGCTTCAGGATGTCTTTTTACACTATATAAAGGTGGAAATTTACATTGGAAACGTTTGGTTTAGCTGTTATAAAAGTTTGGTTTTTTAGTGCTGAAAATGCATTTTCAGCTCGCACTGTACACATTTGCTATGTGAGGCATTATCTCATAAGGGAAATACTGGACAATCAAATTAATGACTTCCCAGGCTTCAGGATGCCTTTTTACACTATATAAAGGTGGAAATTTACATTGGAAAGTTTGGTTTAGCTGTTATAAAAGTTTGGTTTTTTAGTGCTGTAAATGCATTTTCAGCTCGCGCTGTATACATTTGCCTATGAGAGGCATTATCTCATAAAGGAAATATTGGACAATCGAATTAATGACTGCCCAGGCTTCAGGATGTCTTTTTACACTATATAAAGGTGGAAATTTACATTGGAAACGTTTGGTTTAGCTGTTATAAAAGTTTGGTTTTTTAGTGCTGAAAATGCATTTTCAGCTCGCACTGTACACATTTGCTATGTGAGGCATTATCTCATAAGGGAAATACTGGACAATCAAATTAATGACTTCCCAGGCTTCAGGATGCCTTTTTACACTCTATAAATGTGGAAATTTACATTGGAAACGTTTGGTTTAGCTGTTAATGAAGTTTCGTTTTTTTAGTGCTGAAAATTCATTGTCTGCTGGCGCTGTACACTTTTTCTAAGTGTTGCAATATCTCATGAAGGAAATACTGGACAATCAAATTAATGACTTTCCAGGCTTCAGGGTGCCTTTCTACACTATATAAAGGTGGAAATTTACATTGGAAACGTTTGGTTTAGCTGTTATAAAAGTTTGGTTTTTTTAGTGCTGTAAATGCATTTTCAGCTCGCGCTGTACACATTTGCTATGAGAGGCATTATCTCATAAGGGAAATATTGGACAATCAAATTAATGACTGCCCAGGCTTCAGGATGTCTTTTTACACTATATAAAGGTGGAAATTTACATTGGAAACGTTTAGTTTAGCTGTTAATGAAGTTTCGTTTTTTTAGTGCTGAAAATTCATTGTCTACTGGCGCTGTACACTTTTTCTAAGTGTTGCAATATCTCATGAAGGAAATACTGGACAATCAAATTAATGACTTTCCAGGCTTCAGGATGCCTTTCTACACTATATAAAGGTGGAAATTTACATTGGAAACGTTTGGTTTAGCTGTTATAAAAGTTTGGTTTTTTAGTGCTGTAAATGCATTTTCAGCTCGCGCTGTACACATTTGCTATGAGAGGCATTATCTCATAAGGGAAATATTGGACAATCAAATTAATGACTGCCCAGGCTTCAGGATGTCTTTTTACACTATATAAAGGTGGAAATTTACATTGGAAACGTTTGGTTTAGCTGTTATAAAAGTTTGGTTTTTTAGTGCTGAAAATGCATTTTCAGCTCGCACTGTACACATTTGCTATGTGAGGCATTATCTCATAAGGGAAATACTGGACAATCAAATTAATGACTTCCCAGGCTTCAGGATGCATTTTTACACTCTATAAATGTGGAAATTTACATTGGAAACGTTTGGTTTAGCTGTTATAAAAGTTTGTTTTTTTAGTGCTGTAAATGCATTTTCAGCTCGCGCTGTACACATTTGCTATGTGAGGCATTATCTCATAAGGGAAATACTGGACAATCAAATTAATGACTTCCCAGGCTTCAGGATGCCTTTTTACACTATATAAAGGTGGAAATTTACATTGGAAAGTTTGGTTTAGCTGTTATAAAAGTTTGGTTTTTTAGTGCTGTAAATGCATTTTCAGCTCGCGCTGTATACATTTGCCTATGAGAGGCATTATCTCATAAAGGAAATATTGGACAATCGAATTAATGACTGCCCAGGCTTCAGGATGTCTTTTTACACTATATAAAGGTGGAAATTTACATTGGAAACGTTTGGTTTAGCTGTTATAAAAGTTTGGTTTTTTAGTGCTGAAAATGCATTTTCAGCTCGCACTGTACACATTTGCTATGTGAGGCATTATCTCATAAGGGAAATACTGGACAATCAAATTAATGACTTCCCAGGCTTCAGGATGCCTTTTTACACTCTATAAATGTGGAAATTTACATTGGAAACGTTTGGTTTAGCTGTTAATGAAGTTTCGTTTTTTTAGTGCTGAAAATTCATTGTCTGCTGGCGCTGTACACTTTTTCTAAGTGTTGCAATATCTCATGAAGGAAATACTGGACAATCAAATTAATGACTTTCCAGGCTTCAGGGTGCCTTTCTACACTATATAAAGGTGGAAATTTACATTGGAAACGTTTGGTTTAGCTGTTATAAAAGTTTGGTTTTTTTAGTGCTGTAAATGCATTTTCAGCTCGCGCTGTACACATTTGCTATGAGAGGCATTATCTCATAAGGGAAATATTGGACAATCAAATTAATGACTGCCCAGGCTTCAGGATGTCTTTTTACACTATATAAAGGTGGAAATTTACATTGGAAACGTTTAGTTTAGCTGTTAATGAAGTTTCGTTTTTTTAGTGCTGAAAATTCATTGTCTACTGGCGCTGTACACTTTTTCTAAGTGTTGCAATATCTCATGAAGGAAATACTGGACAATCAAATTAATGACTTTCCAGGCTTCAGGATGCCTTTCTACACTATATAAAGGTGGAAATTTACATTGGAAACGTTTGGTTTAGCTGTTATAAAAGTTTGGTTTTTTAGTGCTGTAAATGCATTTTCAGCTCGCGCTGTACACATTTGCTATGAGAGGCATTATCTCATAAGGGAAATATTGGACAATCAAATTAATGACTGCCCAGGCTTCAGGATGTCTTTTTACACTATATAAAGGTGGAAATTTACATTGGAAACGTTTGGTTTAGCTGTTATAAAAGTTTGGTTTTTTAGTGCTGAAAATGCATTTTCAGCTCGCACTGTACACATTTGCTATGTGAGGCATTATCTCATAAGGGAAATACTGGACAATCAAATTAATGACTTCCCAGGCTTCAGGATGCATTTTTACACTCTATAAATGTGGAAATTTACATTGGAAACGTTTGGTTTAGCTGTTATAAAAGTTTGTTTTTTTAGTGCTGTAAATGCATTTTCAGCTCGCGCTGTACACATTTGCTATGTGAGGCATTATCTCATAAGGGAAATACTGGACAATCAAATTAATGACTGCCCAGGCTTCAGGATGTCTTTTTACACTATATAAAGGTGGAAATTTACATTGGAAACGTTTGGTTTAGCTGTTATAAAAGTTTGGTTTTTTAGTGCTGAAAATGCATTTTCAGCTCGCACTGTACACATTTGCTATGTGAGGCATTATCTCATAAGGGAAATACTGGACAATCAAATTAATGACTTCCCAGGCTTCAGGATGCCTTTTTACACTCTATAAATGTGGAAATTTACATTGGAAACGTTTGGTTTAGCTGTTAATGAAGTTTCGTTTTTTTAGTGCTGAAAATTCATTGTCTGCTGGCGCTGTACACTTTTTCTAAGTGTTGCAATATCTCATGAAGGAAATACTGGACAATCAAATTAATGACTTTCCAGGCTTCAGGATGCCTTTCTACACTATATAAAGGTGGAAATTTACATTGGAAACGTTTGGTTTAGCTGTTATAAAAGTTTGGTTTTTTAGTGCTGTAAATGCATTTTCAGCTCGCGCTGTACACATTTGCTATGAGAGGCATTATCTCATAAGGGAAATATTGGACAATCAAATTAATGACTGCCCAGGCTTCAGGATGTCTTTTTACACTATATAAAGGTGGAAATTTACATTGGAAACGTTTAGTTTAGCTGTTAATGAAGTTTCGTTTTTTTAGTGCTGGAAATTCATTGTCTGCTGGCGCTGTACACTTTTTCTAAGTGTTGCAATATCTCATGAAGGAAATACTGGACAATCAAATTAAAGACTTTCCAGGCTTCAGGATGCCTTTTTACACTATATAAAGGTGGAAATTTACATTGGAAACGTTTGGTTTAGCTGTTATAAAAGTTTGGTTTTTTAGTGCTGTAAATGCATTTTCAGCTCGCGCTGTACACATTTGCTATGAGAGGCATTATCTCATAAGGGAAATATTGGACAATCAAATTAATGACTGCCCAGGCTTCAGGATGTCTTTTTACACTATATAAAGGTGGAAATTTACATTGGAAACATTTAGTTTAGCTGTTAATGAAGTTTCGTTTTTTTAGTGCTGAAAATTCATTGTCTGCTGGCGCTGTACACTTTTTCTAAGTGTTGCAATATCTCATGAAGGAAATACTGGACAATCAAATTAATGACTTTCCAGGCTTCAGGATGCCTTTCTACACTATATAAAGGTGGAAATTTACATTGGAAACGTTTGGTTTAGCTGTTATAAAAGTTTGTTTTTTTAGTGCTGTAAATGCATTTTCAGCTCGCGCTGTACACATTTGCTATGAGAGGCATTATCTCATAAGGGAAATATTGGACAATCAAATTAATGACTGCCCAGGCTTCAGGATGTCTTTTTACACTATATAAAGGTGGAAATTTACATTGGAAACGTTTGGTTTAGCTGTTATAAAAGTTTGGTTTTTTAGTGCTGTAAATGCATTTTCAGCTCGCGCTGTACACATTTGCTATGAGAGGCATTATCTCATAAGGGAAATATTGGACAATCAAATTAATGGCTGCCCGGGCTTCAGGATGTCTTTTTACACTATATAAAGGTGGAAATTTACATTGGAAACGTTTAGTTTAGCTGTTAATGAAGTTTCGTTTTTTTAGTGCTGAAAATTCATTGTCTGCTGGCGCTGTACACTTTTTCTAAATGTTGCAATATCTCATGAAGGAAATACTGGACAATCAAATTAATGACTTTCCAGGCTTCAGGATGCCTTTCTACACTATATAAAGGTGGAAATTTACATTGGAAACGTTTGGTTTAGCTTTTATAAAAGTTTGGTTTTTTAGTGCTGTAAATGCATTTTCAGCTCGCGCTGTACACATTTGCTATGAGAGGCATTATCTCATAAGGGAAATATTGGACAATCAAATTAATGACTGCCCAGGCTTCAGGATGTCTTTTTACACTATATAAAGGAGGAAATTTACATTGGAAACGTTTGGTTTAGGTGTTATAAAAGTTTGGTTTTTTAGTGCTGAAAATGCATTTTCAGCTCGCGCTGTACACATTTGCTATGAGAGGCATTATCTCATAAAGGAAATATTGGACAATCGAATTAATGACTGCCCAGGCTTCAGGATGTCTTTTTACACTATATAAAGGTGAAAATTTACATTGGAAACGTTTGGTTTAGCTGTTATAAAAGTTTGGTTTTTTAGTGCTGAAAATGCATTTTCAGCTCGCACTGTACACATTTGCTATGTGAGGCATTATCTCATAAGGGAAATACTGGACAATCAAATTAATGACTTCCCAGGCTTCACGATGCCTTTTTACACTATATAAAGGTGGAAATTTACATTGGAAAGTTTGGTTTAGCTGTTATAAAAGTTTGGTTTTTTAGTGCTGTAAATGCATTTTCAGCTCGCGCTGTATACATTTGCCTATGAGAGGCATTATCTCATAAAGGAAATATTGGACAATCGAATTAATGACTGCCCAGGCTTCAGGATGTCTTTTTACACTATATAAAGGTGGAAATTTACATTGGAAACGTTTGGTTTAGCTGTTATAAAAGTTTGGTTTTTTAGTGCTGAAAATGCATTTTCAGCTCGCACTGTACACATTTGCTATGTGAGGCATTATCTCATAAGGGAAATACTGGACAATCAAATTAATGACTTCCCAGGCTTCAGGATGCCTTTTTACACTCTATAAATGTGGAAATTTACATTGGAAACGTTTGGTTTAGCTGTTAATGAAGTTTCGTTTTTTTAGTGCTGAAAATTCATTGTCTGCTGGCGCTGTACACTTTTTCTAAGTGTTGCAATATCTCATGAAGGAAATACTGGACAATCAAATTAATGACTTTCCAGGCTTCAGGATGCCTTTCTACACTATATAAAGGTGGAAATTTACATTGGAAACGTTTGGTTTAGCTGTTATAAAAGTTTGTTTTTTTAGTGCTGTAAATGCATTTTCAGCTCGCGCTGTACACATTTGCTATGAGAGGCATTATCTCATAAGGGAAATATTGGACAATCAAATTAATGACTGCCCAGGCTTCAGGATGTCTTTTTACACTATATAAAGGTGGAAATTTACATTGGAAACGTTTAGTTTAGCTGTTAATGAAGTTTCGTTTTTTTAGTGCTGGAAATTCATTGTCTGCTGGCGCTGTACACTTTTTCTAAGTGTTGCAATATCTCATGAAGGAAATACTGGACAATCAAATTAAAGACTTTCCAGGCTTCAGGATGCCTTTTTACACTATATAAAGGTGGAAATTTACATTGGAAACGTTTGGTTTAGCTGTTATAAAAGTTTGGTTTTTTAGTGCTGTAAATGCATTTTCAGCTCGCGCTGTACACATTTGCTATGAGAGGCATTATCTCATAAGGGAAATATTGGACAATCAAATTAATGACTGCCCAGGCTTCAGGATGTCTTTTTACACTATATAAAGGTGGAAATTTACATTGGAAACATTTAGTTTAGCTGTTAATGAAGTTTCGTTTTTTTAGTGCTGAAAATTCATTGTCTGCTGGCGCTGTACACTTTTTCTAAGTGTTGCAATATCTCATGAAGGAAATACTGGACAATCAAATTAATGACTTTCCAGGCTTCAGGATGCCTTTCTACACTATATAAAGGTGGAAATTTACATTGGAAACGTTTGGTTTAGCTGTTATAAAAGTTTGTTTTTTTAGTGCTGTAAATGCATTTTCAGCTCGCGCTGTACACATTTGCTATGAGAGGCATTATCTCATAAGGGAAATATTGGACAATCAAATTAATGACTGCCCAGGCTTCAGGATGTCTTTTTACACTATATAAAGGTGGAAATTTACATTGGAAACGTTTGGTTTAGCTGTTATAAAAGTTTGGTTTTTTAGTGCTGTAAATGCATTTTCAGCTCGCGCTGTACACATTTGCTATGAGAGGCATTATCTCATAAGGGAAATATTGGACAATCAAATTAATGGCTGCCCGGGCTTCAGGATGTCTTTTTACACTATATAAAGGTGGAAATTTACATTGGAAACGTTTAGTTTAGCTGTTAATGAAGTTTCGTTTTTTTAGTGCTGAAAATTCATTGTCTGCTGGCGCTGTACACTTTTTCTAAATGTTGCAATATCTCATGAAGGAAATACTGGACAATCAAATTAATGACTTTCCAGGCTTCAGGATGCCTTTCTACACTATATAAAGGTCGAAATTTACATTGGAAACGTTTGGTTTAGCTTTTATAAAAGTTTGGTTTTTTAGTGCTGTAAATGCATTTTCAGCTCGCGCTGTACACATTTGCTATGAGAGGCATTATCTCATAAGGGAAATATTGGACAATCAAATTAATGACTGCCCAGGCTTCAGGATGTCTTTTTACACTATATAAAGGAGGAAATTTACATTGGAAACGTTTGGTTTAGGTGTTATAAAAGTTTGGTTTTTTAGTGCTGAAAATGCATTTTCAGCTCGCGCTGTACACATTTGCTATGAGAGGCATTATCTCATAATGGAAATATTGGACAATCGAATTAATGAATGCCCAGGCTTCAGGATGTCTTTTTACACTATATAAAGGTGGAAATTTACATTGGAAACGTTTGGTTTAGCTGTTATAAAAGTTTGGTTTTTTAGTGCTGAAAATGCATTTTCAGCTCGCACTGTACACATTTGCTATGTGAGGCATTATCTCATAAGGGAAATACTGGACAATCAAATTAATGACTTCCCAGGCTTCAGGATGCCTTTTTACACTATATAAAGGTGGAAATTTACATTGGAAAGTTTGGTTTAGCTGTTATAAAAGTTTGGTTTTTTAGTGCTGTAAATGCATTTTCAGCTCGCGCTGTATACATTTGCCTATGAGAGGCATTATCTCATAAAGGAAATATTGGACAATCGAATTAATGACTGCCCAGGCTTCAGGATGTCTTTTTACACTATATAAAGGTGGAAATTTACATTGGAAACGTTTGGTTTAGCTGTTATAAAAGTTTGGTTTTTTAGTGCTGAAAATGCATTTTCAGCTCGCACTGTACACATTTGCTATGTGAGGCATTATCTCATAAGGGAAATACTGGACAATCAAATTAATGACTTCCCAGGCTTCAGGATGCCTTTTTACACTCTATAAATGTGGAAATTTACATTGGAAACGTTTGGTTTAGCTGTTAATGAAGTTTAGTTTTTTTAGTGCTGAAAATTCATTGTCTGCTGGCGCTGTACACTTTTTCTAAGTGTTGCATTATCTCATAAGGGAAATACTGGACAATCAAATTAATGACTGCCCAGGCTTCAGGATGTCTTTTTACACTATATAAAGGTGGAAATTTACATTGGAAACGTTTGGTTTAGCTGTTATAAAAGTTTGGTTTTTTAGTGCTGAAAATGCATTTTCAGCTCGCACTGTACACATTTGCTATGAGAGGCATTATCTCATAAGGGAAATATTGGACAATCAAATTAATGGCTGCCCGGGCTTCAGGATGTCTTTTTACACTATATAAAGGTGGAAATTTACATTGGAAACGTTTAGTTTAGCTGTTAATGAAGTTTCGTTTTTTTAGTGCTGAAAATTCATTGTCTGCTGGCGCTGTACACTTTTTCTAAATGTTGCAATATCTCATGAAGGAAATACTGGACAATCAAATTAATGACTTTCCAGGCTTCAGGATGCCTTTCTACACTATATAAAGGTCGAAATTTACATTGGAAACGTTTGGTTTAGCTTTTATAAAAGTTTGGTTTTTTAGTGCTGTAAATGCATTTTCAGCTCGCGCTGTACACATTTGCTATGAGAGGCATTATCTCATAAGGGAAATATTGGACAATCAAATTAATGACTGCCCAGGCTTCAGGATGTCTTTTTACACTATATAAAGGAGGAAATTTACATTGGAAACGTTTGGTTTAGGTGTTATAAAAGTTTGGTTTTTTAGTGCTGAAAATGCATTTTCAGCTCGCGCTGTACACATTTGCTATGAGAGGCATTATCTCATAATGGAAATATTGGACAATCGAATTAATGAATGCCCAGGCTTCAGGATGTCTTTTTACACTATATAAAGGTGGAAATTTACATTGGAAACGTTTGGTTTAGCTGTTATAAAAGTTTGGTTTTTTAGTGCTGAAAATGCATTTTCAGCTCGCACTGTACACATTTGCTATGTGAGGCATTATCTCATAAGGGAAATACTGGACAATCAAATTAATGACTTCCCAGGCTTCAGGATGCCTTTTTACACTATATAAAGGTGGAAATTTACATTGGAAAGTTTGGTTTAGCTGTTATAAAAGTTTGGTTTTTTAGTGCTGTAAATGCATTTTCAGCTCGCGCTGTATACATTTGCCTATGAGAGGCATTATCTCATAAAGGAAATATTGGACAATCGAATTAATGACTGCCCAGGCTTCAGGATGTCTTTTTACACTATATAAAGGTGGAAATTTACATTGGAAACGTTTGGTTTAGCTGTTATAAAAGTTTGGTTTTTTAGTGCTGAAAATGCATTTTCAGCTCGCACTGTACACATTTGCTATGTGAGGCATTATCTCATAAGGGAAATACTGGACAATCAAATTAATGACTTCCCAGGCTTCAGGATGCCTTTTTACACTCTATAAATGTGGAAATTTACATTGGAAACGTTTGGTTTAGCTGTTAATGAAGTTTAGTTTTTTTAGTGCTGAAAATTCATTGTCTGCTGGCGCTGTACACTTTTTCTAAGTGTTGCATTATCTCATAAGGGAAATACTGGACAATCAAATTAATGACTGCCCAGGCTTCAGGATGTCTTTTTACACTATATAAAGGTGGAAATTTACATTGGAAACGTTTGGTTTAGCTGTTATAAAAGTTTGGTTTTTTAGTGCTGAAAATGCATTTTCAGCTCGCACTGTACACATTTGCTATGTGAGGCATTATCTCATAAGGGAAATACTGGACAATCAAATTAATGACTTCCCAGGCTTCAGGGTGCCTTTCTACACTATATAAAGGTGGAAATTTACATTGGAAACGTTTGGTTTAGCTGTTATAAAAGTTTGGTTTTTTTAGTGCTGTAAATGCATTTTCAGCTCGCGCTGTACACATTTGCTATGAGAGGCATTATCTCATAAGGGAAATATTGGACAATCAAATTAATGACTGCCCAGGCTTCAGGATGTCTTTTTACACTATATAAAGGTGGAAATTTACATTGGAAACGTTTGGTTTAGCTGTTATAAAAGTTTGGTTTTTTAGTGCTGTAAATGCATTTTCAGCTCGCGCTGTACACATTTGCTATGAGAGGCATTATCTCATAAGGGAAATATTGGACAATCAAATAAATGGCTGCCCAGGCTTCAGGATGTCTTTTTACTCTATATAAAGGTGGAAATTTACATTGGAAACGTTTAGTTTAGCTGTTAATGAAGTTTCGTTTTTTTAGTGCTGAAAATTCATTGTCTGCTGGCGCTGTACACTTTTTCTAAGTGTTGCAATATCTCATGAAGGAAATACTGGACAATCAAATCAATGACTTTCCAGGCTTCAGGATGCCTTTCTACACTATATAAAGGTGGAAATTTACATTGGAAACGTTTGGTTTAGCTGTTATAAAAGTTTGGTTTTTTAGTGCTGTAAATGCATTTTCAGCTCGAACTGTACACATTTGCTATGTGAGGCATTATCTCATAAGGGAAATACTGGACAATCAAATTAATGACTTCCCAGGCTTCAGGATGCCTTTTTACACTCTATAAATGTGGAAATTTACATTGGAAACGTTTGGTTTAGCTGTTAATGAAGTTTCGTTTTTTTAGTGCTGAAAATTCATTGTCTGCTGGCGCTGTACACCTTTTCTAAGTGTTGCAATATCTCATGAAGGAAATACTGGACAATCAAATTAATGACTTTCCAGGCTTCAGGATGCCTTTCTACACTATATAAAGGTGGAAATTTACATTGGAAACGTTTGGTTTAGCTGTTAATGAAGTTTCGATTTTTTAGTGCTGAAAATTCATTGTCTGCTGGCGCTGTACACCTTTTCTAAGTGTTGCAATATCTCATGAAGGAAATACTGGACAATCAAATTAATGACTTTCCAGGCTTCAGGATGCCTTTCTACACTATATAAAGGTGGAAATTTACATTGGAAACGTTTGGTTTAGCTGTTATAAAAGTTTGGGTTTTTAGTGCTGTAAATGCATTTTCAGCTCGCGCTGTACACATTTGCTATGAGAGGCATTATCTCATAAGGGAAATATTGGACAATCAAATTAATGACTGCCCAGGCTTCAGGATGTAATTTTACACTATATAAAGGTGGAAATTTACATTGGAAACGTTTAGTTTAGCTGTTATAAAAGTTTGTTTTTTTAGTGCTGTAAATGCATTTTCAGCTCGCGCTGTACACATTTGCTATGTGAGGCATTATCTCATAAGGGAAATACTGGACAATCAAATTAATGACTGCCCAGGCTTCAGGATGTCTTTTTACACTATATAAAGGTGGAAATTTACATTGGAAACGTTTGGTTTAGCTGTTATAAAAGTTTGGTTTTTTAGTGCTGAAAATGCATTTTCAGCTCGCTGTACACATTTGCTATGTGAGGCATTATCTCATAAGGGAAATACTGGACAATCAAATTAATGACTTCCCAGGCTTCAGGATGCCTTTTTACACTCTATAAATGTGGAAATTTACATTGGAAACGTTTGGTTTAGCTGTTAATGAAGTTTCGTTTTTTTAGTGCTGAAAATTCATTGTCTGCTGGCGCTGTACACTTTTTCTAAGTGTTGCAATATCTCATGAAGGAAATACTGGACAATCAAATTAATGACTTTCCAGGCTTCAGGATGCCTTTCTACACCATATAAAGGTGGAAATTTACATTGGAAACGTTTAGTTTAGCTGTTATAAAAGTTTGGTTTTTTAGTGCTGTAAATGCATTTTCAGCTCGCGCTGTACACATTTGCTATGAGAGGCATTATCTCATAAGGGAAATATTGGACAATCAAATTAATGACTGCCCAGGCTTCAGGATGTCTTTTTACACTATATAAAGGTGGAAATTTACATTGGAAACGTTTAGTTTAGCTGTTAATGAAGTTTCGTTTTTTTAGTGCTGGAAATTCATTGTCTGCTGGCGCTGTACACTTTTTCTAAGTGTTGCAATATCTCATGAAGGAAATACTGGACAATCAAATTAATGACTTTCCAGGTTTCAGGATGCCTTTCTACACTATATAAAGGTGGAAATTTACATTGGAAACGTTTGGTTTAGCTGTTATAAAAGTTTGGTTTTTTAGTGCTGTAAATGCATTTTCAGCTCGCGCTGTACACATTTGCTATGAGAGGCATTATCTCATAAGGGAAATATTGGACAATCAAATTAATGACTGCCCAGGCTTCAGGATGTCTTTTTACACTATATAAAGGTGGAAATTTACATTGGAAACGTTTAGTTTAGCTGTTAATGAAGTTTCGGTTTTTTAGTGCTGAAAATTCATTGTCTGCTGGCGCTGTACACTTTTTCTAAGTGTTGCAATATCTCATGAAGGAAATACTGGACAATCAAATTAATCACTTTCCAGGCTTCAGGATGCCTTTCTACACTATATAAAGGTGGAAATTTACATTGGAAACGTTTGGTTTAGCTGTTATAAAAGTTTGGTTTTTTAGTGCTGTAAATGCATTTTCAGCTCGCGCTGTACACATTTGCTATGTGAGGCATTATCTCATAAGGGAAATACTGGACAATCAAATTAATGACTTCCCAGGCTTCAGGATGCCTTTTTACACTCTATAAATGTGGAAATTTACATTGGAAACGTTTGGTTTAGCTGTTAATGAAGTTTCGTTTTTTTAGTGCTGAAAATTCATTGTCTGCTGGCGCTGTACACTTTTTCTAAGTTTTGCAATATCTCATGTAGGAAATACTGGACAATCAAATTAATGACTTTCCAGGCTTCAGGATGCCTTTCTACACTATATAAAGGTGGAAATTTACATTGGAAACGTTTGGTTTAGCTGTTATAAAAGTTTGTTTTTTTAGTGCTGTAAATGCATTTTCAGCTCGCGCTGTACACATTTGCTATGTGAGGCATTATCTCATAAGGGAAATACTGGACAATCAAATTAATGACTGCCCAGGCTTCAGGATGTCTTTTTACACTATATAAAGGTGGAAATTTACATTGGAAACGTTTGGTTTAGCTGTTATAAAAGTTTGGTTTTTTTAGTGCTGAAAATTCATTGTCTGCTGGCGCTGTACACTTTTTCTAAGTGTTGCAATATCTCATGAAGGAAATACTGGACAATCAAATTAATGACTTTCCAGGCTCCAGGATGCCTTTCTACACTATATAAAGGTGGAAATTTACATTGGAAACGTTTGGTTTAGCTGTTATAAAAGTTTGGTTTTTTAGTGCTGTAAATGCATTTTCAGCTCGCGCTGTACACATTTGCTATGAGAGGCATTATCTCATAAGGGAAATATTGGACAATCAAATTAATGACTGCCCAGGCTTCAGGATGTCTTTTTACACTATATAAAGGTGGAAATTTACATTGGAAACGTTTAGTTTAGCTGTTAATGAAGTTTCGTTTTTTTAGTGCTGAAAATTCATTGTCTACTGGCGCTGTACACTTTTTCTAAGTGTTGCAATATCTCATGAAGGAAATACTGGACAATCAAATTAATGACTTTCCAGGCTTCAGGATGCCTTTCTACACTATATAAAGGTGGAAATTTACATTGGAAACGTTTGGTTTAGCTGTTATAAAAGTTTGGTTTTTTAGTGCTGTAAATGCATTTTCAGCTCGCGCTGTACACATTTGCTATGAGAGGCATTATCTCATAAGGGAAATATTGGACAATCAAATTAATGACTGCCCAGGCTTCAGGATGTCTTTTTACACTATATAAAGGTGGAAATTTACATTGGAAACGTTTGGTTTAGCTGTTATAAAAGTTTGGTTTTTTAGTGCTGAAAATGCATTTTCAGCTTGCACTGTACACATTTGCTATGTGAGGCATTATCTCATAAGGGAAATACTGGACAATCAAATTAATGACTTCCCAGGCTTCAGGATGCATTTTTACACTCTATAAATGTGGAAATTTACATTGGAAACGTTTGGTTTAGCTGTTAATGAAGTTTCGTTTTTTTAGTGCTGAAAATTCATTGTCTGCTGGCGCTGTACACCTTTTCTAAGTGTTGCAATATCTCATGAAGGAAATACTGGACAATCAAATTAATGACTTTCCAGGCTTCAGGATGCCTTTCTACACTATATAAAGGTGGAAATTTACATTGGAAACGTTTGGTTTAGCTGTTATAAAAGTTTGGGTTTTTAGTGCTGTAAATGCATTTTCAGCTCGCGCTGTACACATTTGCTATGAGAGGCATTATCTCATAAGGGAAATATTGGACAATCAAATTAATGACTGCCCAGGCTTCAGGATGTCTTTTTACACTATATAAAGGTGGAAATTTACATTGGAAACGTTTAGTTTAGCTGTTATAAAAGTTTGTTTTTTTAGTGCTGTAAATGCATTTTCAGCTCGCGCTGTACACATTTGCTATGAGAGGCATTATCTCATAAGGGAAATATTGGACAATCAAATTAATGACTGCCCAGGCTTCAGGATGTCTTTTTACACTATATAAAGGTGGAAATTTACATTGGAAACGTTTAGTTTAGCTGTTATAAAAGTTTGTTTTTTTAGTGCTGAAAATGCATTTTCAGCTGCACTGTACACATTTGCTATGTGAGGCATTATCTCATAAGGGAAATACTGGACAATCAAATTAATGACTTCCCAGGCTTCAGGATGCCTTTTTACACTCTATAAATGTGGAAATTTACATTGGAAACGTTTGGTTTAGCTGTTAATGAAGTTTCGTTTTTTTAGTGCTGAAAATTCATTGGCTGCTGGCGCTGTACACTTTTTCTAAGTGTTGCAATATCTCATGAATGAAATACTGGACAATAAAATTAATGACTTTCCAGGCTTCAGGATGCCTTTCTACACTATATAAAGGTGGAAATTTACATTGGAAACGTTTGGTTTAGCTGTTATAAAAGTTTGGTTTTTTAGTGCTGTAAATGCATTTTCAGCTCGCGCTGTACACATTTGCTATGAGAGGCATTATCTCATAAGGGAAATATTGGACAATCAAATTAATGACTGCCCAGGCTTCAGGATGTCTTTTTACACTATATAAAGGTGGAAATTTACATTGGAAACGTTTGGTTTAGCTGTTATAAAAGTTTGGTTTTTTAGTGCTGAAAATGCATTTTCAGCTCGCACTGTACACATTTGCTATGTGAGGCATTATCTCATAAGGGAAATACTGGACAATCAAATTAATGACTTCCCAGGCTTCAGGATGCCTTTTTACACTCTATAAATGTGGAAATTTACATTGGAAACGTTTGGTTTAGCTGTTAATGAAGTTTCGTTTTTTTAGTGCTGAAAATTCATTGTCTGCTGGCGCTGTACACTTTTTCTAAGTGTTGCAATATCTCATGAAGGAAATACTGGACAATCAAATTAATGACTTTCCAGGCTTCAGGATGCCTTTCTACACTATATAAAGGTGGAAATTTACATTGGAAACGTTTGGTTTAGCTGTTATAAAAGTTTGGTTTTTTAGTGCTGTAAATGCATTTTCAGCTCGCGCTGTACACATTTGCTATGAGAGGCATTATCTCATAAGGGAAATATTGGACAATCAAATTAATGACTGCCCAGGCTTCAGGATGTCTTTTTACACTATATAAAGGTGGAAATTTACATTGGAAACGTTTAGTTTAGCTGTTATAAAAGTTTGTTTTTTTAGTGCTGTAAATGCATTTTCAGCTCGCGCTGTACACATTTGCTATGAGAGGCATTATCTCATAAGGGAAATATTGGACAATCAAATTATTGACTGCCCAGGCTTCAGGATGTCTTTTTACACTATATAAAGGTGGAAATTTACATTGGAAACGTTTAGTTTAGCTGTTATAAAAGTTTGTTTTTTTAGTGCTGAAAATGCATTTTCAGCTCGCACTGTACACATTTGCTATGTGAGGCATTATCTCAGAAGGGAAATACTGGACAATCAAATTAATGACTTCCCAGGCTTCAGGATGCCTTTTTACACTCTATAAATGTGGAAATTTACATTGGAAACGTTTGGTTTAGCTGTTAATGAAGTTTCGTTTTTTTAGTGCTGAAAATTCATTGTCTGCTGGCGCTGTACACTTTTTCTAAGTGTTGCAATATCTCATGAAGGAAATACTGGACAATCAAATTAATGACTTTCCAGGCTTCAGGATGCCTTTCTACACTATATAAAGGTGGAAATTTACATTGGAAACGTTTGGTTTAGCTGTTATAAAAGTTTGGTTTTTTAGTGCTGTAAATGCATTTTCAGCTCGCGCTGTACACATTTGCTATGAGAGGCATTATCTCATAAGGGAAATATTGGACAATCAAATTAATGACTGCCCAGGCTTCAGAATGTCTTTTTACACTATATAAAGGTGGAAATTTACATTGGAAACGTTTAGTTTAGCTGTTAATGAAGTTTCGTTTTTTTAGTGCTGAAAATTCATTGTCTGCTGGCGCTGTACACTTTTTCTAAGTGTTGCAATATCTCATGAAGGAAATACTGGACAATCAAATTAATGACTTTCCAGGCTTCAGGATGCCTTTCTACACTATATAAAGGTGGAAATTTACATTGGAAACGTTTGGTTTAGCTGTTATAAAAGTTTGGTTTTTTAGTGCTGTAAATGCATTTTCAGCTCGCGCTGTACACATTTGCTATGAGAGGCATTATCTCATAAGGGAAATATTGGACAATCAAATTAATGACTGCGCAGGCTTCAGGATGTCTTTTTACACTATATAAAGGTGGAAATTTACATTGGAAACGTTTGGTTTAGCTGTTATAAAAGTTTGTTTTTTTAGTGCTGTAAATGCATTTTCAGCTCGCGCTGTACACATTTGCTATGAGAGGCATTATCTCATAAGGGAAATATTGGACAATCAAATTAATGGCTGCCCGGGCTTCAGGATGTCTTTTTACACTATATAAAGGTGGAAATTTACATTGGAAACGTTTAGTTTAGCTGTTAATGAAGTTTCGTTTTTTTAGTGCTGAAAATTCATTGTCTGCTGGCGCTGTACACTTTTTCTAAATGTTGCAATATCTCATGAAGGAAATACTGGACAATCAAATTAATGACTTTCCAGGCTTCAGGATGCCTTTCTACACTATATAAAGGTGGAAATTTACATTGGAAACGTTTGGTTTAGCTGTTATAAAAGTTTGGTTTTTTTAGTGCTGTAAATGCATTTTCAGCTCGCGCTGTACACATTTGCTATGAGAGGCATTATCTCATAAGGGAAATATTGGACAATCAAATTAATGACTGCCCAGGCTTCAGGATGTCTTTTTACACTATATAAAGGTGGAAATTTACATTGGAAACGTTTGGTTTAGGTGTTATATAAGTTTGTTTTTTTAGTGCTGAAAATGCATTTTCAGCTCGCACTGTACACATTTGCTATGTGAGGCATTATCTCATAAGGGAAATACTGGACAATCAAATTAATGACTTCCCAGGCTTCAGGATGCCTTTTTACACTCTATAAATGTGGAAATTTACATTGGAAACGTTTGGTTTAGCTGTTAATGAAGTTTCGTTTTTTTAGTGCTGAAAATTCATTGTCTGCTGGCGCTGTACACTTTTTCTAAGTGTTGCAATATCTCATGAAGGAAATACTGGACAATCAAATTAATGACTTTCCAGGCTTCAGGATGCCTTTCTACACTATATAAAGGTGGAAATTTACATTGGAAACGTTTGGTTTAGCTGTTATAAAAGTTTGGTTTTTTAGTGCTGTAAATGCATTTTCAGCTCGCGCTGTACACATTTGCTATGAGAGGCATTATCTCATAAGGGAAATATTGGACAATCAAATTAATGACTGCCCAGGCTTCAGGATGTCTTTTTACACTATATAAAGGTGGAAATTTACATTGGAAACGTTTGGTTTAGCTGTTATAAAAGTTTGTTTTTTTAGTGCTGTAAATGCATTTTCAGCTCGCACTGTACACATTTGCTATGAGAGGCATTATCTCATAAGGGAAATATTGGACAATCAAATTAATGACTGCCCAGGCTTCAGGATGTCTTTTTACACTATATAAAGGTGGAAATTTACATTGGAAACGTTTACTTTAGCTGTTAATGAAGTTTCGTTTATTTAGTGCTGAAAATTCATTGTCTGCTGGCGCTGTACACTTTTTCTAAGTGTTGCAATATCTCATGAAGGAAATACTGGACAATCAAATTAATGACTTTCCAGGCTTCAGGATGCCTTTCTACACTATATAAAGGTGGCAATTTACATTGGAAACGTTTGGTTTAGCTGTTATAAAAGTTTGTTTTTTTAGTGCTGTAAATGCATTTTCAGCTCGCACTGTACACATTTGCTGTGAGGCATTATCTCATAAGGGAAATACTGGACAATCAAATTAATGACTTCCCAGGCTTCAGGATGCCTTTTTACACTCTATAAATGTGGAAATTTACATTGGAAACGTTTGGTTTAGCTGTTAATGAAGTTTCGTTTTTTTAGTGCTGAAAATTCATTGTCTGCTGGCGCTGTACACTTTTTCTAAGTGTTGCAATATCTCATGAAGGAAATACTGGACAATCAAATTAATGACTTTCCAGGCTTCAGGATGCCTTTCTACACTATATAAAGGTGGAAATTTACATTGGAAACGTTTCGTTTAGCTGTTATAAAAGTTTGGTTTTTTAGTGCTGTAAATGCATTTTCAGCTCGCGCTGTACACATTTGCTATGAGAGGCATTATCTCATAAGGGAAATATTGGACAATCAAATTAATGACTGCCCAGGCTTCAGGATGTCTTTTTACACTATATAAAGGTGGAAATTTACATTGGAAACGTTTGGTTTAGCTGTTATAAAAGTTTGGTTTTTTAGTGCTGTAAATGCATTTTCAGCTCGCACTGTACACATTTGCTATGAGAGGCATTATCTCATAAGGGAAATATTGGACAATCAAATTAATGACTGCCCAGGCTTCAGGATGTCTTTTTACACTATATAAAGGTGGAAATTTACATTGGAAACGTTTGGTTTAGCTGTTATAAAAGTTTGTTTTTTTAGTGCTGTAAATGCATTTTCAGCTCGCACTGTACACATTTGCTATGAGAGGCATTATCTCATAAGGGAAATATTGGACAATCAAATTAATGACTGCCCAGGCTTCAGGATGTCTTTTTACACTATATAAATGTGGAAATTTACATTTGAAACGTTTGGTTTAGCTGTTATAAAAGTTTGGTTTTTTAGTGCTGAAAATGCATTTTCAGCTCGCGCTGTACACATTTGCTATGAGAGGCATTATCTCATAAGGGAAATATTGGACAATCAAATTAATGACTGCCCAGGCTTCAGGATGTCTTTTTACACTATATAAAGGTGGAAATTTACATTGGAAACGTTTGGTTTAGCTGTTATAAAAGTTTGGTTTTTTAGTGCTGTAAATGCATTTTCAGCTCGCGCTGTACACATTTGCTATGAGAGGCATTATCTCATAAGGGAAATATTGGACAATCAAATTAATGACTGCCCAGGTTTCAGGATGTCTTTTTACACTATATAAAGGTGGAAATTTACATTGGAAACGTTTGGTTTAGGTGTTTTATAAGTTTGGTTTTTTAGTGTTGAAAATGCATTTTCAGCTCGCACTGTACACATTTGCTATGTGAGGCATTATCTCATAAGGGAAATACTGGACAATCAAATTAATGACTTCCCAGGCTTCAGGATGCCTTTTTACACTCTATAAATGTGGAAATTTACATTGGAAACGTTTGGTTTAGCTGTTAATGAAGTTTCGTTTTTTTAGTGCTGAAAATTCATTGTCTGCTGGCGCTGTACACTTTTTCTAAGTTTTGCAATATCTCATGTAGGAAATACTGGACAATCAAATTAATGACTTTCCAGGCTTCAGGATGCCTTTCTACACTATATAAAGGTGGAAATTTACATTGGAAACGTTTGGTTTAGCTGTTATAAAAGTTTGTTTTTTTAGTGCTGTAAATGCATTTTCAGCTCGCGCTGTACACATTTGCTATGTGAGGCATTATCTCATAAGGGAAATACTGGACAATCAAATTAATGACTGCCCAGGCTTCAGGATGTCTTTTTACACTATATAAAGGTGGAAATTTACATTGGAAACGTTTGGTTTAGCTGTTATAAAAGTTTGGTTTTTTTAGTGCTGAAAATTCATTGTCTGCTGGCGCTGTACACTTTTTCTAAGTGTTGCAATATCTCATGAAGGAAATACTGGACAATCAAATTAATGACTTTCCAGGCTCCAGGATGCCTTTCTACACTATATAAAGGTGGAAATTTACATTGGAAACGTTTGGTTTAGCTGTTATAAAAGTTTGGTTTTTTAGTGCTGTAAATGCATTTTCAGCTCGCGCTGTACACATTTGCTATGAGAGGCATTATCTCATAAGGGAAATATTGGACAATCAAATTAATGACTGCCCAGGCTTCAGGATGTCTTTTTACACTATATAAAGGTGGAAATTTACATTGGAAACGTTTAGTTTAGCTGTTAATGAAGTTTCGTTTTTTTAGTGCTGAAAATTCATTGTCTACTGGCGCTGTACACTTTTTCTAAGTGTTGCAATATCTCATGAAGGAAATACTGGACAATCAAATTAATGACTTTCCAGGCTTCAGGATGCCTTTCTACACTATATAAAGGTGGAAATTTACATTGGAAACGTTTGGTTTAGCTGTTATAAAAGTTTGGTTTTTTAGTGCTGTAAATGCATTTTCAGCTCGCGCTGTACACATTTGCTATGAGAGGCATTATCTCATAAGGGAAATATTGGACAATCAAATTAATGACTGCCCAGGCTTCAGGATGTCTTTTTACACTATATAAAGGTGGAAATTTACATTGGAAACGTTTGGTTTAGCTGTTATAAAAGTTTGGTTTTTTAGTGCTGAAAATGCATTTTCAGCTCGCACTGTACACATTTGCTATGTGAGGCATTATCTCATAAGGGAAATACTGGACAATCAAATTAATGACTTCCCAGGCTTCAGGATGCATTTTTACACTCTATAAATGTGGAAATTTACATTGGAAACGTTTGGTTTAGCTGTTATAAAAGTTTGTTTTTTTAGTGCTGTAAATGCATTTTCAGCTCGCGCTGTACACATTTGCTATGTGAGGCATTATCTCATAAGGGAAATACTGGACAATCAAATTAATGACTGCCCAGGCTTCAGGATGTCTTTTTACACTATATAAAGGTGGAAATTTACATTGGAAACGTTTGGTTTAGCTGTTATAAAAGTTTGGTTTTTTAGTGCTGAAAATGCATTTTCAGCTCGCACTGTACACATTTGCTATGTGAGGCATTATCTCATAAGGGAAATACTGGACAATCAAATTAATGACTGCCCAGGCTTCAGGATGTCTTTTTACACTATATAAAGGTGGAAATTTACATTGGAAACGTTTAGTTTAGCTGTTAATGAAGTTTCGTTTTTTTAGTGCTGGAAATTCATTGTCTGCTGGCGCTGTACACTTTTTCTAAGTGTTGCAATATCTCATGAAGGAAATACTGGACAATCAAATTAAAGACTTTCCAGGCTTCAGGATGCCTTTTTACACTATATAAAGGTGGAAATTTACATTGGAAACGTTTGGTTTAGCTGTTATAAAAGTTTGGTTTTTTAGTGCTGTAAATGCATTTTCAGCTCGCGCTGTACACATTTGCTATGAGAGGCATTATCTCAAAAGGGAAATATTGGACAATCAAATTAATGACTGCCCAGGCTTCAGGATGTCTTTTTACACTATATAAAGGTGGAAATTTACATTGGAAACATTTAGTTTAGCTGTTAATGAAGTTTCGTTTTTTTAGTGCTGAAAATTCATTGTCTGCTGGCGCTGTACACTTTTTCTAAGTGTTGTAATATCTCATGAAGGAAATACTGGACAATCAAATTAATGACTTTCCAGGCTTCAGGATGCCTTTCTACACTATATAAAGGTGGAAATTTACATTGGAAACGTTTGGTTTAGCTGTTATAAAAGTTAGTTTTTTTAGTGCTGTAAATGCATTTTCAGCTCGCGCTGTACACATTTGCTATGAGAGGCATTATCTCATAAGGGAAATATTGGACAATCAAATTAATGACTGCCCAGGCTTCAGGATGCATTTTTACACTCTATAAATGTGGAAATTTACATTGGAAACGTTTGGTTTAGCTGTTATAAAAGTTTGTTTTTTTAGTGCTGTAAATGCATTTTCAGCTCGCGCTGTACACATTTGCTATGTGAGGCATTATCTCATAAGGGAAATACTGGACAATCAAATTAATGACTGCCCAGGCTTCAGGATGTCTTTTTACACTATATAAAGGTGGAAATTTACATTGGAAACGTTTGGTTTAGCTGTTATAAAAGTTTGGTTTTTTAGTGCTGAAAATGCATTTTCAGCTCGCACTGTACACATTTGCTATGTGAGGCATTATCTCATAAGGGAAATACTGGACAATCAAATTAATGACTGCCCAGGCTTCAGGATGTCTTTTTACACTATATAAAGGTGGAAATTTACATTGGAAACGTTTAGTTTAGCTGTTAATGAAGTTTCGTTTTTTTAGTGCTGGAAATTCATTGTCTGCTGGCGCTGTACACTTTTTCTAAGTGTTGCAATATCTCATGAAGGAAATACTGGACAATCAAATTAAAGACTTTCCAGGCTTCAGGATGCCTTTTTACACTATATAAAGGTGGAAATTTACATTGGAAACGTTTGGTTTAGCTGTTATAAAAGTTTGGTTTTTTAGTGCTGTAAATGCATTTTCAGCTCGCGCTGTACACATTTGCTATGAGAGGAATTATCTCATAAGGGAAATATTGGACAATCAAATTAATGACTGCCCAGGCTTCAGGATGTCTTTTTACACTATATAAAGGTGGAAATTTACATTGGAAACATTTAGTTTAGCTGTTAATGAAGTTTCGTTTTTTTAGTGCTGAAAATTCATTGTCTGCTGGCGCTGTACACTTTTTCTAAGTGTTGCAATATCTCATGAAGGAAATACTGGACAATCAAATTAATGACTTTCCAGGCTTCAGGATGCCTTTCTACACTATATAAAGGTGGAAATTTACATTGGAAACGTTTGGTTTAGCTGTTATAAAAGTTAGTTTTTTTAGTGCTGTAAATGCATTTTCAGCTCGCGCTGTACACATTTGCTATGAGAGGCATTATCTCATAAGGGAAATATTGGACAATCAAATTAATGACTGCCCAGGCTTCAGGATGTCTTTTTACACTATATAAAGGTGGAAATTTACATTGGAAACGTTTTTTAGCTGTTATAAAAGTTTGGTTTTTTAGTGCTGTAAATGCATTTTCAGCTCGCGCTGTACACATTTGCTATGAGAGGCATTATCTCATAAGGGAAATATTGGACCATCAAATTAATGACTACCCAGGCTTCAGGATGTCTTTTTACACTATATAAAGGTGGAAATTTACATTGGAAACGTTTGGTTTAGCTGTTATAAAAGTTTGGTTTTTTAGTGCTGAAAATGCATTTTCAGCTCGCACTGTACACATTTGCTATGTGAGGCATTATCTCATAAGGGAAATACTGGACAATCAAATTAATGACTTCCCAGGCTTGAGGATGCCTTTTTACACTCTATAAATGTGGAAATTTACATTGGAAACGTTTGGTTTAGCTGTTAATGAAGTTTCGTTTTTTTAGTGCTGAAAATTCATTGTCTGCTGGCGCTGTACACTTTTTCTAAGTGTTGCAATATCTCATGAAGGAAATACTGGACAATCAAATTAATGACTTCCCAGGCTTCAGGATGCCTTTTTACACTCTATAAATGTGGAAATTTACATTGGAAACGTTTGGTTTAGCTGTTAATGAAGTTTCGTTTTTTTAGTGCTGAAAATTCATTGTCTGCTGGCGCTGTACACTTTTTCTAAGTTTTGCAATATCTCATGTAGGAAATACTGGACAATCAAATTAATGACTTTCCAGGCTTCAGGATGCCTTTCTACACTATATAAAGGTGGAAATTTACATTGGAAACGTTTGGTTTAGCTGTTATAAAAGTTTGTTTTTTTAGTGCTGTAAATGCATTTTCAGCTCGCGCTGTACACATTTGCTATGTGAGGCATTATCTCATAAGGGAAATACTGGACAATCAAATTAATGACTGCCCAGGCTTCAGGATGTCTTTTTACACTATATAAAGGTGGAAATTTACATTGGAAACGTTTGGTTTAGCTGTTATAAAAGTTTGGTTTTTTTAGTGCTGAAAATTCATTGTCTGCTGGCGCTGTACACTTTTTCTAAGTGTTGCAATATCTCATGAAGGAAATACTGGACAATCAAATTAATGACTTTCCAGGCTCCAGGATGCCTTTCTACACTATATAAAGGTGGAAATTTACATTGGAAACGTTTGGTTTAGCTGTTATAAAAGTTTGGTTTTTTAGTGCTGTAAATGCATTTTCAGCTCGCGCTGTACACATTTGCTATGAGAGGCATTATCTCATAAGGGAAATATTGGACAATCAAATTAATGACTGCCCAGGCTTCAGGATGTCTTTTTACACTATATAAAGGTGGAAATTTACATTGGAAACGTTTAGTTTAGCTGTTAATGAAGTTTCGTTTTTTTAGTGCTGAAAATTCATTGTCTACTGGCGCTGTACACTTTTTCTAAGTGTTGCAATATCTCATGAAGGAAATACTGGACAATCAAATTAATGACTTTCCAGGCTTCAGGATGCCTTTCTACACTATATAAAGGTGGAAATTTACATTGGAAACGTTTGGTTTAGCTGTTATAAAAGTTTGGTTTTTTAGTGCTGTAAATGCATTTTCAGCTCGCGCTGTACACATTTGCTATGAGAGGCATTATCTCATAAGGGAAATATTGGACAATCAAATTAATGACTGCTCAGGCTTCAGGATGTCTTTTTACACTATATAAAGGTGGAAATTTACATTGGAAACGTTTGGTTTAGCTGTTATAAAAGTTTGGTTTTTTAGTGCTGAAAATGCATTTTCAGCTCGCACTGTACACATTTGCTATGTGAGGCATTATCTCATAAGGGAAATACTGGACAATCAAATTAATGACTTCCCAGGCTTCAGGATGCATTTTTACACTCTATAAATGTGGAAATTTACATTGGAAACGTTTGGTTTAGCTGTTATAAAAGTTTGTTTTTTTAGTGCTGTAAATGCATTTTCAGCTCGCGCTGTACACATTTGCTATGTGAGGCATTATCTCATAAGGGAAATACTGGACAATCAAATTAATGACTGCCCAGGCTTCAGGATGTCTTTTTACACTATATAAAGGTGGAAATTTACATTGGAAACGTTTAGTTTAGCTGTTAATGAAGTTTCGTTTTTTTAGTGCTGGAAATTCATTGTCTGCTGGCGCTGTACACTTTTTCTAAGTGTTGCAATATCTCATGAAGGAAATACTGGACAATCAAATTAAAGACTTTCCAGGCTTCAGGATGCCTTTTTACACTATATAAAGGTGGAAATTTACATTGGAAACGTTTGGTTTAGCTGTTATAAAAGTTTGGTTTTTTAGTGCTGTAAATGCATTTTCAGCTCGCGCTGTACACATTTGCTATGAGAGGCATTATCTCATAAGGGAAATATTGGACAATCAAATTAATGACTGCCCAGGCTTCAGGATGTCTTTTTACACTATATAAAGGTGGAAATTTACATTGGAAACATTTAGTTTAGCTGTTAATGAAGTTTCGTTTTTTTAGTGCTGAAAATTCATTGTCTGCTGGCGCTGTACACTTTTTCTAAGTGTTGCAATATCTCATGAAGGAAATACTGGACAATCAAATTAATGACTTTCCAGGCTTCAGGATGCCTTTCTACACTATATAAAGGTGGAAATTTACATTGGAAACGTTTGGTTTAGCTGTTATAAAAGTTAGTTTTTTTAGTGCTGTAAATGCATTTTCAGCTCGCGCTGTACACATTTGCTATGAGAGGCATTATCTCATAAGGGAAATATTGGACAATCAAATTAATGACTGCCCAGGCTTCAGGATGTCTTTTTACACTATATAAAGGTGGAAATTTACATTGGAAACGTTTTTTAGCTGTTATAATAGTTTGGTTTTTTAGTGCTGTAAATGCATTTTCAGCTCGCGCTGTACACATTTGCTATGAGAGGCATTATCTCATAAGGGAAATATTGGACCATCAAATTAATGACTGCCCAGGCTTCAGGATGTCTTTTTACACTATATAAAGGTGGAAATTTACATTGGAAACGTTTGGTTTAGCTGTTATAAAAGTTTGGTTTTTTAGTGCTGAAAATGCATTTTCAGCTCGCACTGTACACATTTGCTATGTGAGGCATTATCTCATAAGGGAAATACTGGACAATCAAATTAATGACTTCCCAGGCTTGAGGATGCCTTTTTACACTCTATAAATGTGGAAATTTACATTGGAAACGTTTGGTTTAGCTGTTAATGAAGTTTCGTTTTTTTAGTGCTGAAAATTCATTGTCTGCTGGCGCTGTACACTTTTTCTAAGTGTTGCAATAGCTCATGAAGGAAATACTGGACAATCAAATTAATGACTTCCCAGGCTTCAGGATGCCTTTTTACACTCTATAAATGTGGAAATTTACATTGGAAACGTTTGGTTTAGCTGTTAATGAAGTTTCGTTTTTTTAGTGCTGAAAATTCATTGTCTGCTGGCGCTGTACACTTTTTCTAAGTTTTGCAATATCTCATGTAGGAAATACTGGACAATCAAATTAATGACTTTCCAGGCTTCAGGATGCCTTTCTACACTATATAAAGGTGGAAATTTACATTGGAAACGTTTGGTTTAGCTGTTATAAAAGTTTGTTTTTTTAGTGCTGTAAATGCATTTTCAGCTCGCGCTGTACACATTTGCTATGTGAGGCATTATCTCATAAGGGAAATACTGGACAATCAAATTAATGACTGCCCAGGCTTCAGGATGTCTTTTTACACTATATAAAGGTGGAAATTTACATTGGAAACGTTTGGTTTAGCTGTTATAAAAGTTTGGTTTTTTTAGTGCTGAAAATTCATTGTCTGCTGGCGCTGTACACTTTTTCTAAGTGTTGCAATATCTCATGAAGGAAATACTGGACAATCAAATTAATGACTTTCCAGGCTCCAGGATGCCTTTCTACACTATATAAAGGTGGAAATTTACATTGGAAACGTTTGGTTTAGCTGTTATAAAAGTTTGGTTTTTTAGTGCTGTAAATGCATTTTCAGCTCGCGCTGTACACATTTGCTATGAGAGGCATTATCTCATAAGGGAAATATTGGACAATCAAATTAATGACTGCCCAGGCTTCAGGATGTCTTTTTACACTATATAAAGGTGGAAATTTACATTGGAAACGTTTAGTTTAGCTGTTAATGAAGTTTCGTTTTTTTAGTGCTGAAAATTCATTGTCTACTGGCGCTGTACACTTTTTCTAAGTGTTGCAATATCTCATGAAGGAAATACTGGACAATCAAATTAATGACTTTCCAGGCTTCAGGATGCCTTTCTACACTATATAAAGGTGGAAATTTACATTGGAAACGTTTGGTTTAGCTGTTATAAAAGTTTGGTTTTTTAGTGCTGTAAATGCATTTTCAGCTCGCGCTGTACACATTTGCTATGAGAGGCATTATCTCATAAGGGAAATATTGGACAATCAAATTAATGACTGCTCAGGCTTCAGGATGTCTTTTTACACTATATAAAGGTGGAAATTTACATTGGAAACGTTTGGTTTAGCTGTTATAAAAGTTTGGTTTTTTAGTGCTGAAAATGCATTTTCAGCTCGCACTGTACACATTTGCTATGTGAGGCATTATCTCATAAGGGAAATACTGGACAATCAAATTAATGACTTCCCAGGCTTCAGGATGCATTTTTACACTCTATAAATGTGGAAATTTACATTGGAAACGTTTGGTTTAGCTGTTATAAAAGTTTGTTTTTTTAGTGCTGTAAATGCATTTTCAGCTCGCGCTGTACACATTTGCTATGTGAGGCATTATCTCATAAGGGAAATACTGGACAATCAAATTAATGACTGCCCAGGCTTCAGGATGTCTTTTTACACTATATAAAGGTGGAAATTTACATTGGAAACGTTTGGTTTAGCTGTTATAAAAGTTTGGTTTTTTAGTGCTGAAAATGCATTTTCAGCTCGCACTGTACACATTTGCTATGTGAGGCATTATCTCATAAGGGAAATACTGGACAATCAAATTAATGACTGCCCAGGCTTCAGGATGTCTTTTTACACTATATAAAGGTGGAAATTTACATTGGAAACGTTTAGTTTAGCTGTTAATGAAGTTTCGTTTTTTTAGTGCTGGAAATTCATTGTCTGCTGGCGCTGTACACTTTTTCTAAGTGTTGCAATATCTCATGAAGGAAATACTGGACAATCAAATTAAAGACTTTCCAGGCTTCAGGATGCCTTTTTACACTATATAAAGGTGGAAATTTACATTGGAAACGTTTGGTTTAGCTGTTATAAAAGTTTGGTTTTTTAGTGCTGTAAATGCATTTTCAGCTCGCGCTGTACACATTTGCTATGAGAGGCATTATCTCATAAGGGAAATATTGGACAATCAAATTAATGACTGCCCAGGCTTCAGGATGTCTTTTTACACTATATAAAGGTGGAAATTTACATTGGAAACATTTAGTTTAGCTGTTAATGAAGTTTCGTTTTTTTAGTGCTGAAAATTCATTGTCTGCTGGCGCTGTACACTTTTTCTAAGTGTTGCAATATCTCATGAAGGAAATACTGGACAATCAAATTAATGACTTTCCAGGCTTCAGGATGCCTTTCTACACTATATAAAGGTGGAAATTTACATTGGAAACGTTTGGTTTAGCTGTTATAAAAGTTTGTTTTTTTAGTGCTGTAAATGCATTTTCAGCTCGCGCTGTACACATTTGCTATGAGAGGCATTATCTCATAAGGGAAATATTGGACAATCAAATTAATGACTGCCCAGGCTTCAGGATGTCTTTTTACACTATATAAAGGTGGAAATTTACATTGGAAACGTTTGGTTTAGCTGTTATAAAAGTTTGGTTTTTTAGTGCTGTAAATGCATTTTCAGCTCGCGCTGTACACATTTGCTATGAGAGGCATTATCTCATAAGGGAAATATTGGACCATCAAATTAATGACTGCCCAGGCTTCAGGATGTCTTTTTACACTATATAAAGGTGGAAATTTACATTGGAAACGTTTGGTTTAGCTGTTATAAAAGTTTGGTTTTTTAGTGCTGAAAATGCATTTTCAGCTCGCACTGTACACATTTGCTATGTGAGGCATTATCTCATAAGGGAAATACTGGACAATCAAATTAATGACTTCCCAGGCTTCAGGATGCATTTTTACACTCTATAAATGTGGAAATTTACATTGGAAACGTTTGGTTTAGCTGTTATAAAAGTTTGTTTTTTTAGTGCTGTAAATGCATTTTCAGCTCGCGCTGTACACATTTGCTATGTGAGGCATTATCTCATAAGGGAAATACTGGACAATCAAATTAATGACTGCCCAGGCTTCAGGATGTCTTTTTACACTATATAAAGGTGGAAATTTACATTGGAAACGTTTGGTTTAGCTGTTATAAAAGTTTGGTTTTTTAGTGCTGAAAATGCATTTTCAGCTCGCACTGTACACATTTGCTATGTGAGGCATTATCTCATAAGGGAAATACTGGACAATCAAATTAATGACTTCCCAGGCTTCAGGATGCCTTTTTACACTCTATAAATGTGGAAATTTACATTGGAAACGTTTGGTTTAGCTGTTAATGAAGTTTCGTTTTTTTAGTGCTGAAAATTCATTGTCTGCTGGCGCTGTACACTTTTTCTAAGTGTTGCAATATCTCATGAAGGAAATACTGGACAATCAAATTAATGACTTTCCAGGCTTCAGGATGCCTTTCTACACTATATAAAGGTGGAAATTTACATTGGAAACGTTTGGTTTAGCTGTTATAAAAGTTTGGTTTTTTAGTGCTGTAAATGCATTTTCAGCTCGCGCTGTACACATTTGCTATGAGAGGCATTATCTCATAAGGGAAATATTGGACAATCAAATTAATGACTGCCCAGGCTTCAGGATGTCTTTTTACACTATATAAAGGTGGAAATTTACATTGGAAACGTTTAGTTTAGCTGTTAATGAAGTTTCGTTTTTTTAGTGCTGGAAATTCATTGTCTGCTGGCGCTGTACACTTTTTCTAAGTGTTGCAATATCTCATGAAGGAAATACTGGACAATCAAATTAAAGACTTTCCAGGCTTCAGGATGCCTTTTTACACTATATAAAGGTGGAAATTTACATTGGAAACGTTTGGTTTAGCTGTTATAAAAGTTTGGTTTTTTAGTGCTGTAAATGCATTTTCAGCTCGCGCTGTACACATTTGCTATGAGAGGCATTATCTCATAAGGGAAATACTGGACAATCAAATTAATGACTTCCCAGGCTTCAGGATGCCTTTTTACACTCTATAAATGTGGAAATTTACATTGGAAACGTTTGGTTTAGCTGTTAATGAAGTTTCGTTTTTTTAGTGCTGAAAATTCATTGTCTGCTGGCGCTGTACACTTTTTCTAAGTGTTGCAATATCTCATGAAGGAAATACTGGAAAATCAAATTAATGACTTTCCAGGCTTCAGGATGCCTTTCTACACTATATAAAGGTGGAAATTTACATTGGAAACGTTTGGTTTAGCTGTTATAAAAGTTTGGTTTTTTAGTGCTGTAAATGCATTTTCAGCTCGCGCTGTACACATTTGCTATGAGAGGCATTATCTCATAAGGGAAATATTGGACAATCAAATTAATGACTGCCCAGGCTTCAGGATGTCTTTTTACACTATATAAAGGTGGAAATTTACATTGGAAACGTTTAGTTTAGCTGTTAATGAAGTTTCGTTTTTTTAGTGCTGGAAATTCATTGTCTGCTGGCGCTGTACACTTTTTCTAAGTGTTGCAATATCTCATGAAGGAAATACTGGACAATCAAATTAAAGACTTTCCAGGCTTCAGGATGCCTTTTTACACTATATAAAGGTGGAAATTTACATTGGAAACGTTTGGTTTAGCTGTTATAAAAGTTTGGTTTTTTAGTGCTGTAAATGCATTTTCAGCTCGCGCTGTACACATTTGCTATGAGAGGCATTATCTCATAAGGGAAATATTGGACAATCAAATTAATGACTGCCCAGGCTTCAGGATGTCTTTTTACACTATATAAAGGTGGAAATTTACATTGGAAACATTTAGTTTAGCTGTTAATGAAGTTTCGTTTTTTTAGTGCTGAAAATTCATTGTCTGCTGGCGCTGTACACTTTTTCTAAGTGTTGCAATATCTCATGAAGGAAATACTGGACAATCAAATTAATGACTTTCCAGGCTTCAGGATGCCTTTCTACACTATATAAAGGTGGAAATTTACATTGGAAACGTTTGGTTTAGCTGTTATAAAAGTTTGTTTTTTTAGTGCTGTAAATGCATTTTCAGCTCGCGCTGTACACATTTGCTATGAGAGGCATTATCTCATAAGGGAAATATTGGACAATCAAATTAATGACTGCCCAGGCTTCAGGATGTCTTTTTACACTATATAAAGGTGGAAATTTACATTGGAAACGTTTGGTTTAGCTGTTATAAAAGTTTGGTTTTTTAGTGCTGTAAATGCATTTTCAGCTCGCGCTGTACACATTTGCTATGAGAGGCATTATCTCATAAGGGAAATATTGGACAATCAAATTAATGGCTGCCCGGGCTTCAGGATGTCTTTTTACACTATATAAAGGTGGAAATTTACATTGGAAACGTTTAGTTTAGCTGTTAATGAAGTTTCGTTTTTTTAGTGCTGAAAATTCATTGTCTGCTGGCGCTGTACACTTTTTCTAAATGTTGCAATATCTCATGAAGGAAATACTGGACAATCAAATTAATGACTTTCCAGGCTTCAGGATGCCTTTCTACACTATATAAAGGTGGAAATTTACATTGGAAACGTTTGGTTTAGCTTTTATAAAAGTTTGGTTTTTTAGTGCTGTAAATGCATTTTCAGCTCGCGCTGTACACATTTGCTATGAGAGGCATTATCTCATAAGGGAAATATTGGACAATCAAATTAATGACTGCCCAGGCTTCAGGATGTCTTTTTACACTATATAAAGGAGGAAATTTACATTGGAAACGTTTGGTTTAGGTGTTATAAAAGTTTGTTTTTTTAGTGCTGAAAATGCATTTTCAGCTCGCGCTGTACACATTTGCAATGAGAGGCATTATCTCATAAGGGAAATACTGGACAATCAAATTAATGACTTCCCAGGCTTCAGGATGCCTTTTTACACTCTATAAATGTGGAAATTTACATTGGAAACGTTTGGTTTAGCTGTTAATGAAGTTTCGTTTTTTTTAGTGCTGAAAATTCATTGTCTGCTGGCGCTGTACACTTTTTCTAAGTGTTGCAATATCTCATGAAGGAAATACTGGACAATCAAATTAATGACTTTCCAGGCTTCAGGATGCCTTTCTACACTATATAAAGGTGGAAATTTACATTGGAAACGTTTGGTTTAGCTGTTATAAAAGTTTGGTTTTTTAGTGCTGTAAATGCATTTTCAGCTCGCGCTGTACACATTTGCTATGAGAGGCATTATCTCATAAGGGAAATATTGGACAATCAAATTAATGACTGCCCAGGCTTCAGGATGTCTTTTTACACTATATAAAGGTGGAAATTTACATTGGAAACGTTTGGTTTAGCTGTTATAAAAGTTTGTTTTTTTAGTGCTGTAAATGCATTTTCAGCTCGCACTGTACACATTTGCTATGAGAGGCATTATCTCATAAGGGAAATATTGGACAATCAAATTAATGACTGCCCAGGCTTCAGGATGTCTTTTTACACTATATAAAGGTGGAAATTTACATTGGAAACGTTTACTTTAGCTGTTAATGAAGTTTCGTTTATTTAGTGCTGAAAATTCATTGTCTGCTGGCGCTGTACACTTTTTCAAAGTGTTGCAATATCTCATGAAGGAAATACTGGACAATCAAATTAATGACTTTCCAGGCTTCAGGATGCCTTTCTACACTATATAAAGGTGGAAATTTACATTGGAAACGTTTGGTTTAGCTGTTATAAAAGTTTGTTTTTTTAGTGCTGTAAATGCATTTTCAGCTCGCACTGTACACATTTGCTATGTGAGGCATTATCTCATAAGGGAAATACTGGACAATCAAATTAATGACTTCCCAGGCTTCAGGATGCCTTTTTACACTCTATAAATGTGGAAATTTACATTGGAAACGTTTGGTTTAGCTGTTAATGAAGTTTCGTTTTTTTTAGTGCTGAAAATTCATTGTCTGCTGGCGCTGTACACTTTTTCTAAGTGTTGCAATATCTCATGAAGGAAATACTGGACAATCAAATTAATGACTTTCCAGGCTTCAGGATGCCTTTCTACACTATATAAAGGTGGAAATTTATATTGGAAACGTTTGGTTTAGCTGTTATAAAAGTTTGGTTTTTTAGTGCTGAAAATGCATTTTCAGCTCGCACTGTACACATTTGCTATGTGAGGCATTATCTCATAAGGGAAATACTGGACAATCAAATTAATGACTTCCCAGGCTTCAGGATGCCTTTTTACACTCTATAAATGTGGAAATTTACATTGGAAACGTTTGGTTTAGCTGTTAATGAAGTTTCGTTTTTTTAGTGCTGAAAATTCATTGTCTGCTGGCGCTGTACACTTTTTCTAAGTGTTGCAATATCTCATGAAGGAAATACTTGACAATCAAATTAATGACTTTCCAGGCTTCAGGATGCCTTTCTACACTATATAAAGGTGGAAATTTACATTGGAAACGTTTGGTTTAGCTGTTATAAAAGTTTGTTTTTTTTAGTGCTGAAAATGCATTTTCAGCTCGCACTGTACACATTTGCTATGTGAGGCATTATCTCATAAGGGAAATACTGGATAATCAAATTAATGACTTTCCAGGCTTCAGGATGCCTTTCTACACTATATAAAGGTGGAAATTTACATTTGAAACGTTTGGTTTAGCTGTTATAAAAGTTTGGTTTTTTAGTGCTGTAAATGCATTTTCAGCTCGCGCTGTACACATTTGCTATGAGAGGCATTATCTCATAAGGGAAATATTGGACAATCAAATTAATGACTGCCCAGGCTTCAGGATGTCTTTTTACACTATATAAAGGTGGAAATTTACATTGGAAACGTTTGGTTTAGCTGTTATAAAAGTTTGGTTTTTTAGTGCTGAAAATGCATTTTCAGCTCGCACTGTACACATTTGCTATGTGAGGCATTATCTCATAAGGGAAATACTGGACAATCAAATTAATGACTTCCCAGGCTTCAGGATGCCTTTTTACACTCTATAAATGTGGAAATTTACATTGGAAACGTTTGGTTTAGCTGTTAATGAAGTTTCGTTTTTTTAGTGCTGAAAATTCATTGTCTGCTGGCGCTGTACACTTTTTCTAAGTGTTGCAATATCTCATGAAGGAAATACTGGACAATCAAATTAATGACTTTCCAGGCTTCAGGATGCCTTTCTACACTATATAAAGTTGGAAATTTACATTGGAAACGTTTGGTTTAGCTGTTAATGAAGTTTCGTTTTTTTTAGTGCTGAAAATTCATTGTCTGCTGGCGCTGTACACTTTTTCTAAGTGTTGCAATATCTCATGAAGGAAATACTGGACAATCAAATTAATGACTTTCCAGGCTTCAGGATGCCTTTCTACACTATATAAAGGTGGAAATTTACATTGGAAACGTTTGGTTTAGCTGTTATAAAAGTTTGTTTTTTTAGTGCTGTAAATGCATTTTCAGCTCGCGCTGTACACATTTGCTATGAGAGGCATTATCTCATAAGGGAAATATTGGACAGAGATAATAGAATTACGCTTTTTTAAATTTTGATGACGTCATAGCCCCGCCTACAGAATTACGCTTTTGTCTCGTTGTCCCCGCCTACAGAATTACGCTTTTGTCCAAAATGGCCGCTATCCCCGCCCCTGTGTTAAAACTATCCAATCTCCAGCCACCTATTTAAAAATATTTACATATTCCCTGCCCGTTGAAGGTTTAATACCACTCCTACAGAATTACGCTTTTGTCGAAGTGGGCCCCGCCTACAGAATTACGCTTTTTGTCTCGTTGTGATGACGTTGTATGTGTGTGTGTGTGTGGGCCAAGGGCCCCGCCTACAGAATTACGCTTTTTGTCTCGTTGTGATGACGTTGTGTGTGTGATTGGGAGGGGGGCTTGGCCCCCCTCCTAAACTGTATGCTTCTTATGTTAAAAACAATGTGTTCCCTGCGTGCGTGCGTCCCCAACCCAAACTGTACTTATGTTATTCATATTTTAATATCTGAAGTATATAAAGCATCCAATGCAATGAGCTATATCTATTTAAATAATGTAGATGTATAAAATTAAATTAAACGAGTGAAATAATACGAGTTGAGAAGAGCAGGCGTTGTTATTACCTTTGAATAATATGTTTATTCGGTTGATATTTGCCCTTTTTGCAAACATGTCTGGACATATTTCCAGCGACATAAGTTTAAACATGGTATTGTGCAGGCTTGGGGGTTTGTCCGGGCAAGACGCGGCGTCTTGCATAGACACCCTCCAAGCCTGCAGCAGCCTCAAGGTGTTTCAAAAGATAGTGAGTGGCGACATCCTGTCGATCGATGGGCAGCCGTGGGCATCCGGGCGACCACCCTCCTCCTTCTTACCTTTTTGTAAAATCTGCCGAGTCATGTTTACTTGTCTGGACATGTATCTGTTGGCTACATTTGGCCAATCGAACCACGCCATTTAACCCTCCCCCGGTCTCAAACCAGTATAAGTAAAGCCCAAGTCACGCTCTGCACAGACAAGACAATTTTTCCAGCTCGTGAAAGAAATGAAGACGTGTAGACCAAGACGTCATCTGGGTGTGAACAGCAAGGCCCGAAGGGTGACAACCATCGCCGCACCTGATCATATTGACAACAACATTGCAGAAATCTCTTCAGGTAAACGATGCAATTAATCTTTAACTATATAGCTTTCTAATATTTAATCATGGTATCTTTGTATTACAGATAGCGGTGTGGATGAACCTACATGCGATCAAGATCTGAATATGGATGTTGTGGAAACCTTTACAACTACAAACATGGAACAGGTTGAGACCTCTACAAATGTAGACCAGGATGGACCCTCTACAAAAACAGGCGAGGACCAGACTGTGCCATCATACTCCTTGTGGATGGGGGGCCCAGGAATCTTAGCAAGACCTGTTGCACCCTCGTACAACAACGGCGAGCCATCGTATTCAGGGTGGAGTCGTCCCGTTTCGCCGACACCGTCGTCGACACCTCCGATGACCCCCACCTCGTCGGCCGAATCTTCACAAAACGAGAAGGTACAACTGTCCAGTTGGTCCGACCAGGCTGATTCTCCACAAACCACGGAGATCAAGGTTCAGACCGTCAACGACCCTGACCACGGACCAGCACCTATTTCCGAAGATGAGGCAAAACATATGTCATGGGATAATCCTCCTAAGGGATGGATTGATATGGATGTCGTATTAGTTGTTAAGGCGGCTATTATTTACATGGTCAGACATTTTTTGATAAAGTATCACAAAAAAAGGGGTTGTTTGCATAGCTATAGATACCTATGCAATTGTTATTATCTAAGACTGCACTATGACCGCATCATGCCCATCCTTTGCGGTAAAAAGTTTTTACCATGTATTCACTACTTGTTGGATTTGTGTTCTGTAAAAGCGGATAAAGAAACAGTCAAGCGAATTGCAGAGATCTTAATGGTGGATTTAGCACTCGTAAAGGACTTACCGGACCGCCTTAAAGCGGATGAGCCCATATGTTTTATGATATATCGTGATCAACTTGATACTTTCGAAGAATATCTTATAGAAAATATTAACTTTGAATAAAAAATGGGTAATGTCTTCAGAAAATTATCGTTTTTTGGCTATAGAAGCCAAGGGTGGGCATATATAATAAATAGAGCAATTACATATAACCCCGATGATAAAGACCCTTTCATTGAAAATTTTTTATTGTTTATGCAAAAAGTGCGTGCCATGTCTTTAACAATTTTTCAGGAGCCTTGGGAATTGTTTGTGCAACATGTCATATTTTTGAGTCGCTCGGGATTGATCGACACGTTTCAAAATATTTTGGAAAATTGGGAAAATGCGATAAGTGTAGGACATGTACTTACCATACTCACGCTGTTTAACGATGTGATAAGATACCGTCTCCGTCATCAACAACCTGTGGATCTCGCGCACGAATTGAAGCTGTTTGAAGACCTGTTAGAATCAAAAGTTAATCCATCTGTTTTAACCCTGACCTATAGACTTTTTACATCTTAGAGAATCCTTATCACGTGTAACCATACTTAACCTTCTTTCAATAAAAAATGGATGTTTTTAAAAAGATGCTTTTGTGTCTGTCTGTGTGTTTAGATAAATAGCGATGTGATGTTTGTCACTAAATCATAAACCGTCATGAGCGTTAAGCGGTGGTTGAAAAAACTGTACTACGACCCCGCTCATCCAGCCAGCTTTGGAGGTGTAGAACGCCTTCATTTAGCTGCGTCGGAGAAAATGGGTCAAAAAGTGACGCGTCATAAAGTCAAGGATTTTTTATCTTCGCAAGATGCATACACCTTGCACAAACCAGCACGAATTCATTTCCCTAGGAACAGAGTTTTTGTGTCCAGTCCTATGAATCAATTCCAAGCCGATCTATGTGATATGCAAGCTCTGACCGAGTACAACGATGGTTTTAAATACCTACTCACAATCATCGATGTGTTCTCAAAACGAGCGTATGCCCGTGTGCTGATGAACAAGACGGGGCCAGAAGTTGTTCGAGCCTTTGAGTCGGTCTTATCCTTTAGCGGCATCCCTAAAAAGTTACAAACAGACAAGGGGAAGGAGTTCTTCAACACGCAATTTCAGAGGTTGATGAAAAAACACAATATTAATCATTTTGCAACAGCCAGTGATTTGAAAGCCTCGGTGGTCGAAAGGTTTAATCGAACTTTAAAAACTCGAATGTGGCGATATTTCACCGCCAACAACACACGTCGTTATATCGACGTATTACAAGATTTAATCGATAGTTACAATGAAAGTTATCATACAAGTATAAAAATGAAACCTAACCAAGTCACACCAGATAACACATGGCTTGTCTTCCAAAACTTGTACGGCAACATACCCTCTGGGGGTAGTGATAGAATAAAAATGATATTTAAACAAGGAGATCTCGTTAGAATATCAAAAGTGCGAGGTGTGTTTGACAAGAAATATGAACAGAGTTTTACAGACGAGTTATTTACGATAGCGGAGTGTGTACCGCGTTTTCCACCTGTTTACAAGCTTAAAGACTACGACGGTGAAATAGTGCAAGGAACTTTTTATGCACACGAGCTCCAGAAAGTCACGATATCCAAGGATCAAATCTTTCAAGTGGAGAAGATTATCAAACGGCGTAAAGTCGGCGGACAGAAACAGTTTCTCATACGTTGGAAGGGCTGGCCTGTAAAATATGACAGTTGGGTCCCCGCTACACAAGTCGTCGACGTATAAATAAGAAGCTTTACAACGAATCTCGACATTTACCAACATGGATCCGAATCTTGAAGGGGGGTTTTACGTCACCTTACCCTCCAATGCAAGTTCTGATGTGTATGTAGACAATACGATAGCTGAATACAGAGTGAATCTGGCTCATCATATCGATCTCGAAGGTAATTGGGAAGTAGCTCTGAGTGAAATATCCTACCCCCATACATGGTTCAACGTGCCTGAAGATCAAGCATCTTTTGACTATGTAGATGCATGGGAAAACGGTGAACCAACACCAGGTGTTTTGGCACCTCTTTACTATGATGAAAACAAATTCACCATCAAATCCTTAAGCCTGTCGGCTGGGTACTACGATAATATTAAGAAAATAGGACAAGATGTGGAAGCGCTCCTCAAAAAGATCCATCCGGAAATCCATGTTGTATACCATTATTTAAAGGAGAGATTTTTCTGGGCAGGGAATGGTCATTACAAGATACGCTTTCGTCCCGCGTTAGCCTACATTTTTGGGGCGTTACCCGATGAATGGGTTACCTGCGGACCCCAGTGGACAGCGAGCCAACATCCTGCGGATATAAAAGCGGGGATGTACCATCTATATGTTTATACAGACGTGGTGTATCATCAGGCTGTGGGTGACGCTTTCGCTCCGCTCTTGAGAACGATACCCATCGATGATAATCACGGTGACATTGTATTTAAAGCCTTTAATCCTCTTTATTACATGCCTGTTAGTAGGAAGCATATTGAGGATATAAGAATCGAAGTTAAGACGGATCAGAATCACCCCGTGGGATTTACACGCGGTAAAGTTATCGCTACCCTGCACTTTAGACCCAGATAGAAAAATGGTTGTATTGGATACGCATCATGATCTTTACCGTTTTGTCGATTATTACGAAAACCAAGCGGGTGGGTCGTTATCAGGTTTTCATGGATTACCGGTCCAATATGGGCGTGGATTGGGTTCAATCTTTGCCAAATTATTTCGTTTTGTGAGTCCATTAATCAAAAGAGGGTTCAGCGTTGCCAGACCTCACCTGCAAACGGCTGCGAAAAACATTGCAACAGATGTAGCCGGTCGGGTGTTAGAACGAATAAACCGTAAGGCGGAGCCTCAAGAAGGTTCGGGTTTAATGGTTCTGGCACGAAGACCTGCAAAAAGACCCATCGGACAAAGGTTGAGAGAGCCTAAAAAACGCAAACGCGTGTCCGAACCCTTCAAAGATTTCGAATGTTGAGGTACAAGACAAAATGGTGGGGAATGAAATCGAACCCTGGTTCGATATTCTGCATAACATTCCTCTTTACCCAATATAGGCATCATAGAAATATGAGCGTCATATTGTTAACTCAGAATGTATTCCACCAAGGTAAATACAGTCGTACTATTAGTCTAAATAGTAATTACATGGTCTTGTTCAAAAATCCTCGGGATAAATTACAAACCAGTATTTTGGCTAATCAGATATTCCCTACGAAGAAAAATTATTTTTTAGAAAGTTTTGAAGATGCCACCAAAGACGCTCATGGGTATTTATTGGTGGATTTAACACCCACATGTCCAGAACAATACCGTTTGAGAACGGGTGTACTTCCTGATCAGTGGCCTACCGTCTACATTTCCAAAAATTGACATGTCCAAGCTTTTAAAAACAAACGCTCCGCAGCTCAGGAACCTGTTTCAAGCCACGGCTAAGAGACGTAAAGACATACTAACCAGAGGTCCACCTTCTTTGATCAAGGTCCTCTGTGAAATTGCTTTCAATCTATTAAAGGGTCATATACCGCTTTCACCTTCACAGTTTAAGAAATTAAAAAAACAAAAGAAAATTATTAGACTATTGGCACGTAAAAAAACAAGTCTTAAGAAAAAACGCGCCTTTTTGACTCAAAGGGGTGGATTTATTCTTCCTCTGTTGGGAACAGTTGTACCCTTCCTAGGTAATCTTTTGGGTGGGTTAATCAACAAAAACTAGCCATCATGAGTTTGAAAACAGCCCAGAAAATGTTTCTTCTCACACCACAACAACTGGAACGTCTGAAAAAACCCGAACCTACCATCAGACAAACTGCCGAACAGGACATGGATGTGAAGATGAAGGCAGTTTTGGAAGATCAATCCTTGTCCCCTCATGAAAAAATAACAAGGTATCAGTCTTTACTTCATCGTTATTTAAGCCTTCTCAAACAAGGTGAAAAGGAAGAACGACCTCTGACCGTGTCTCTAACCCCTGAGGTTTTGAACCCTTCAAAGATTTCGAATGTTGAGGTACAAGACAAAATGGTGGGGAATGAAATCGAACCCTGGTTCGATATTCTGCATAACATTCCAACGCGTTATCGGAAAAACGCAGACTATGTTTTGAGAAAACTTAAGGATGCTGATAGAAGCTGGACCCCTCGTCATGAATTCATGTTTCAAGATAAGCCTATAAAAGGATCTCACATGACCGATTTACTCAGGCAGATTACTTTGACGAGTAAAAACATCGCGACTCGAACCCCTAGAGGCTGGAAGGAGTTTCTTCACACTCTACACGAACTCAATATTCCGGAGACCACCATCGTCAACCCTCACGCCCGTGACGAATTCAGACGGTTGAAACTCCGAGGTTCGTTAAGCTCTGATGATGACACAAACAAGAGGACATCCATTAGGAAGAAGAAGAAAAAAACTAATAGAAAAAGACCCTCCCCTGTAAAGTGGGTGGGGTATTCCTCTTCATAAGTTTTAATGAAAAATCTAAAACCTTTGTATGTTTATACATGTGTTTTTATTCAATAAAATACATTTTAAATGATTACAGACAATGACAGGTTTGAAATTTTTTAAAAGAACACGCCGCTTGACCGGTACATGTCTTTTCCGCACAGGTTTGATAATGCTTTACAAAACTAGTTACCATGGCATCATTCTTTAACACATCATCCTTATAGCATGTTAACACATCCTGATAACTCAAACCACAGCCTCTATGTGTTAAATAATAGACGCAATGTTGACCACAGGTGATTGATAGCTCGTGTTGTAGACGTCTGTTATGATACAAAATACGATCGGAATGTTTTTTCAAAAAAGAGTTAATGTTTTGCGGATAATATTGAAATTCAGGAGGAAATCCAAAAGCGTCAAAAAAAGTACTGGTTCCATCTTTTTCCAACGTCAGAGCCAGCCAGTGTTCACCGGGTAAGTGTCGAGGATGTGTGTTGACGATGTAGAAGATTGGGGGGTTAGGCTGCAGCGAATTTATTTCATCCGAAGCGTAAACACCTCCAAATAAACGCCCTTGTAGACGTTTCATGAGTTGCTCCAGCTCTTTCCCGTTCATCAGTAATAATCCACTAATACCTGTCGTTTTGAATTTATTTCCAGGATGGAATCGTAGCAGGCGTACACAATAAGTGTGGTTGTGTGAGGGAGTGGGAGTCTAAATCTCATTTCTAACCTCAAACTTCCGCTGGAGACAGGTGCGAGAGCTCCTGAATCATCGTTGGGGTTTAAGTTAAAAACATACAGCGCATATCCACCGGAAAAATCCTCCCTGTTGATGCAAAGAGGTAAATCTTTCAAATGTCTTCCTGTCGATGTAAACAGGTTATGAAATTCTCGAACGGCGTTTCCTGCATTAAATTGGGGCTGGAAAGCTTTGGCTGGTATCTGTCTCCCCTCTTGGCAGAGCGCTAAATATTCCAAATGATGATGAGCGAAATTAAAGGGATTCAAATCTTTTCTGCCCACAAAGGCGTTGTGATTTACAAGACCTAACACCACATATCGAGGTGTATGACCGAGGAAAAGATTATCTTGTTGACAGGTTCTGGAATGTTGCGGGATGGAATAAGTTTTCACATTAATTCTTGATAACGGATACAAAGCATTTTCTTTGTTGAGAGCCGCAGCATGACCGATAGAGATGGCTGGTGAAACGGCGACTCTTTTCACAAAGAGGGAAGCGCCCACGATTTTCAGATGGTAGTTCACATCGGGAGGGCTCATAAAACAAAATTGGTCGTTGGCTTTGATGAGTTTCACTCGTAGATCCACGTTATTGAGAAGATGTCTCTCACAAAAAAATATGTCGGCGTGTAGAGGTCCTATCACGGTGAATGTTCGGGAACCCAACACATATTCTGCTCTGCGCAGTAATCCTTTGTTAACAGCATCCCCCGTTAAGACTGTTGAATCCATATGCCCTGATGTATCTTTGTAAAACATAGCCGCTGTGAATTGGCTTCTTAGAGAGGCTTCTGAAAAGTTTAACAACGTCTCTATCATAGCTCTGTATGGATGGGTTGCGCTAGATTGCGAGATCAACCTGTCGCCTAATGTTACATCCACTTGTGAGAAGATTGTATTCAAAGGATAATTAATAATACCGACTCGTTGATCTGTGGGTAAAATGCTACCATCTCTGTTGAGTACCCTCAGGTGCAGCTGAAGCAGGGTGTCTGAGAGGTCGAGATATTTGGATCCTTCTCCAGGTATGAAAAACTCCACAGGACCATCATCGGTGAGAGCCGAGATAGGTAACATTTCCACATATTGACTTTGTTCGATTGATAGTTGTGTCATGGGTGGACTAAATAAATCCAGTTCAGTTAGGGTGCACTCTGCTGACTTGTGATGCAAAAGAGCCATGATGAATAACCCTAATGGTCAATTTTGGTTAAGAGAAAATATCCCCGGTGTTTCTTCGCCGTCTCCTTTTCTTGACTGATTTCTTCTTGGACACGCGTTTGCGTTTTTTAGGCTCTCTCAACCTTTGTCCGATGGGTCTTTTTGCAGGTCTTCGTGCCAGAACCATTAAACCCGAACCTTCTTGAGGCTCCGCCTTACGGTTTATTCGTTCTAACACCCGACCGGCTACATCTGTTGCAATGTTTTTCGCAGCCGTTTGCAGGTGAGGTCTGGCAACGCTGAACCCTCTTTTGATTAATGGACTCACAAAACGAAATAATTTGGCAAAGATTGAACCCAATCCACGCCCATATTGGACCGGTAATCCATGAAAACCTGATAACGACCCACCCGCTTGGTTTTCGTAATAATCGACAAAACGGTAAAGATCATGATGCGTATCCAATACAACCATTTTTCTATCTGGGTCTAAAGTGCAGAGTAGCGATAACTTTACCGCGTGTAAATCCCACGGGGTGATTCTGATCCGTCTTAACTTCGATTCTTATATCCTCAATATGCTTCCTACTAACAGGCATGTAATAAAGAGGATTAAAGGCTTTAAATACAATGTCACCGTGATTATCATCGATGGGTATCGTTCTCAAGAGCGGAGCGAAAGCGTCACCCACAGCCTGATGATACACCACGTCTGTATAAACATATAGATGGTACATCCCCGCTTTTATATCCGCAGGATGTTGGCTCGCTGTCCACTGGGGTCCGCAGGTAACCCATTCATCGGGTAACGCCCCAAAAATGTAGGCTAACGCGGGACGAAAGCGTATCTTGTAATGACCATTCCCTGCCCAGAAAAATCTCTCCTTTAAATAATGGTATACAACATGGATTTCCGGATGGATCTTTTTGAGGAGCGCTTCCACATCTTGTCCTATTTTCTTAATATTATCGTAGTACCCAGCCGACAGGCTTAAGGATTTGATGGTGAATTTGTTTTCATCATAGTAAAGAGGTGCCAAAACACCTGGTGTTGGTTCACCGTTTTCCCATGCATCTACATAGTCAAAAGATGCTTGATCTTCAGGCACGTTGAACCATGTATGGGGGTAGGATATTTCACTCAGAGCTACTTCCCAATTACCTTCGAGATCGATATGATGAGCCAGATTCACTCTGTATTCAGCTATCGTATTGTCTACATACACATCAGAACTTGCATTGGAGGGTAAGGTGACGTAAAACCCCCCTTCAAGATTCGGATCCATGTTGGTAAATGTCGAGATTCGTTGTAAAGCTTCTTATTTATACGTCGACGACTTGTGTAGCGGGGACCCAACTGTCATATTTTACAGGCCAGCCCTTCCAACGTATGAGAAACTGTTTCTGTCCGCCGACTTTACGCCGTTTGATAATCTTCTCCACTTGAAAGATTTGATCCTTGGATATCGTGACTTTCTGGAGCTCGTGTGCATAAAAAGTTCCTTGCACTATTTCACCGTCGTAGTCTTTAAGCTTGTAAACAGGTGGAAAACGCGGTACACACTCCGCTATCGTAAATAACTCGTCTGTAAAACTCTGTTCATATTTCTTGTCAAACACACCTCGCACTTTTGATATTCTAACGAGATCTCCTTGTTTAAATATCATTTTTATTCTATCACTACCCCCAGAGGGTATGTTGCCGTACAAGTTTTGGAAGACAAGCCATGTGTTATCTGGTGTGACTTGGTTAGGTTTCATTTTTATACTTGTATGATAACTTTCATTGTAACTATCGATTAAATCTTGTAATACGTCGATATAACGACGTGTGTTGTTGGCGGTGAAATATCGCCACATTCGAGTTTTTAAAGTTCGATTAAACCTTTCGACCACCGAGGCTTTCAAATCACTGGCTGTTGCAAAATGATTAATATTGTGTTTTTTCATCAACCTCTGAAATTGCGTGTTGAAGAACTCCTTCCCCTTGTCTGTTTGTAACTTTTTAGGGATGCCGCTAAAGGATAAGACCGACTCAAAGGCTCGAACAACTTCTGGCCCCGTCTTGTTCATCAGCACACGGGCATACGCTCGTTTTGAGAACACATCGATGACTGTGAGTAGGTATTTAAAACCATCGTTGTACTCGGTCAGAGCTTGCATATCACATAGATCGGCTTGGAATTGATTCATAGGACTGGACACAAAAACTCTGTTCCTAGGGAAATGAATTCGTGCTGGTTTGTGCAAGGTGTATGCATCTTGCGAAGATAAAAAATCCTTGACTTTATGACGCGTCACTTTTTGACCCATTTTCTCCGACGCAGCTAAATGAAGGCGTTCTACACCTCCAAAGCTGGCTGGATGAGCGGGGTCGTAGTACAGTTTTTTCAACCACCGCTTAACGCTCATGACGGTTTATGATTTAGTGACAAACATCACATCGCTATTTATCTAAACACACAGACAGACACAAAAGCATCTTTTTAAAAACATCCATTTTTTATTGAAAGAAGGTTAAGTATGGTTACACGTGATAAGGATTCTCTAAGATGTAAAAAGTCTATAGGTCAGGGTTAAAACAGATGGATTAACTTTTGATTCTAACAGGTCTTCAAACAGCTTCAATTCGTGCGCGAGATCCACAGGTTGTTGATGACGGAGACGGTATCTTATCACATCGTTAAACAGCGTGAGTATGGTAAGTACATGTCCTACACTTATCGCATTTTCCCAATTTTCCAAAATATTTTGAAACGTGTCGATCAATCCCGAGCGACTCAAAAATATGACATGTTGCACAAACAATTCCCAAGGCTCCTGAAAAATTGTTAAAGACATGGCACGCACTTTTTGCATAAACAATAAAAAATTTTCAATGAAAGGGTCTTTATCATCGGGGTTATATGTAATTGCTCTATTTATTATATCTGCCCACCCTTGGCTTCTATAGCCAAAAAACGATAATTTTCTGAAGACATTACCCATTTTTTATTCAAAGTTAATATTTTCTATAAGATATTCTTCGAAAGTATCAAGTTGATCACGATATATCATAAAACATATGGGCTCATCCGCTTTAAGGCGGTCCGGTAAGTCCTTTACGAGTGCTAAATCCACCATTAAGATCTCTGCAATTCGCTTGACTGTTTCTTTATCCGCTTTTACAGAACACAAATCCAACAAGTAGTGAATACATGGTAAAAACTTTTTACCGCAAAGGATGGGCATGATGCGGTCATAGTGCAGTCTTAGATAATAACAATTGCATAGGTATCTATAGCTATGCAAACAACCCCTTTTTTTGTGATACTTTATCAAAAAACGTCTGACCATGTAAATAATAGCCGCCTTAACAACTAATACGACATCCATATCAATCCATCCCTTAGGAGGATTATCCCATGACATATGTTTTGCCTCATCTTCGGAAATAGGTGCTGGTCCGTGGTCAGGGTCGTTGACGGTCTGAACCTTGATCTCCGTGGTTTGTGGAGAATCAGCCTGGTCGGACCAACTGGACAGTTGTACCTTCTCGTTTTGTGAAGATTCGGCCGACGAGGTGGGGGTCATCGGAGGTGTCGACGACGGTGTCGGCGAAACGGGACGACTCCACCCTGAATACGATGGCTCGCCGTTGTTGTACGAGGGTGCAACAGGTCTTGCTAAGATTCCTGGGCCCCCCATCCACAAGGAGTATGATGGCACAGTCTGGTCCTCGCCTGTTTTTGTAGAGGGTCCATCCTGGTCTACATTTGTAGAGGTCTCAACCTGTTCCATGTTTGTAGTTGTAAAGGTTTCCACAACATCCATATTCAGATCTTGATCGCATGTAGGTTCATCCACACCGCTATCTGTAATACAAAGATACCATGATTAAATATTAGAAAGCTATATAGTTAAAGATTAATTGCATCGTTTACCTGAAGAGATTTCTGCAATGTTGTTGTCAATATGATCAGGTGCGGCGATGGTTGTCACCCTTCGGGCCTTGCTGTTCACACCCAGATGACGTCTTGGTCTACACGTCTTCATTTCTTTCACGAGCTGGAAAAATTGTCTTGTCTGTGCAGAGCGTGACTTGGGCTTTACTTATACTGGTTTGAGACCGGGGGAGGGTTAAATGGCGTGGTTCGATTGGCCAAATGTAGCCAACAGATACATGTCCAGACAAGTAAACATGACTCGGCAGATTTTACAAAAAGGTAAGAAGGAGGAGGGTGGTCGCCCGGATGCCCACGGCTGCCCATCGATCGACAGGATGTCGCCACTCACTATCTTTTGAAACACCTTGAGGCTGCTGCAGGCTTGGAGGGTGTCTATGCAAGACGCGGCGTCTTGCCCGGACAAACCCCCAAGCCTGCACAATACCATGTTTAAACTTATGTCGCTGGAAATATGTCCAGACATGTTTGCAAAAAGGGCAAATATCAACCGAATAAACATATTATTCAAAGGTAATAACAACGCCTGCTCTTCTCAACTCGTATTATTTCACTCGTTTAATTTAATTTTATACATCTACATTATTTAATTAGATATAGCTCATTTCATTGGATGCTTTATATACTTCAGATATTTAAATATGGATGACCTATATCCACCGAATAAACATCTTATTCAAAGGTAAAAACAACGCCTGCTCTTTTCAACTCATATTATTTCACTCGTTTAATTTAATTTTATTTATTTAAATAGAACATTGCATTGGATGCTTTATATACTTCAGATATTAAAATATGAATAACATAAGTACAGTTTGGGTTGGGGACGCACGCACGCAGGGAACACATTGTTTTTAACATAAGAAGCATACAGATTGGGAGGGGGGCCAAGCCCCCCTCCCAATCACACACACAACGTCATCACAACGAGACAAAAAGCGTAATTCTGTAGGCGGGGCCCTTGGCCCACACACACACACACATACAACGTCATCACAACGAGACAAAAAGCGTAATTCTGTAGGCGGGGCCCACTTCGACAAAAGCGTAATTCTGTAGGAGTGGTATTAAACCTTCAACGGGCAGGGAATATGTAAATATTTTTAAATAGGTGGCTGGAGATTGGATAGTTTTAACACAGGGGCGGGGATAGCGGCCATTTTGGACAAAAGCGTAATTCTGTAGGCGGGGACAACGAGACAAAAGCGTAATTCTGTAGGCGGGGCTATGACGTCATCAAAATTTAAAAAAGCGTAATTCTATTATCTCTCTTTGGACAATCAAATTAATGACTGCCCAGGCTTCAGGATGTCTTTTTACACTATATAAAGGTGGAAATTTACATTGGAAACGTTTGGTTTAGCTGTTATAAAAGTTTGGTTTTTTAGTGCTGTAAATGCATTTTCAGCTCGCGCTGTACACATTTGCTATGAGAGGCATTATCTCATAAGGGAAATATTGGACAATCAAATTAATGGCTGCCCGGGCTTCAGGATGTCTTTTTACACTATATAAAGGTGGAAATTTACATTGGAAACGTTTAGTTTAGCTGTTAATGAAGTTTCGTTTTTTTAGTGCTGAAAATTCATTGTCTGCTGGCGCTGTACACTTTTTCTAAATGTTGCAATATCTCATGAAGGAAATACTGGACAATCAAATTAATGACTTTCCAGGCTTCAGGATGCCTTTCTACACTATATAAAGGTGGAAATTTACATTGGAAACGTTTGGTTTAGCTTTTATAAAAGTTTGGTTTTTTAGTGCTGTAAATGCATTTTCAGCTCGCGCTGTACACATTTGCTATGAGAGGCATTATCTCATAAGGGAAATATTGGACAATCAAATTAATGACTGCCCAGGCTTCAGGATGTCTTTTTACACTATATAAAGGAGGAAATTTACATTGGAAACGTTTGGTTTAGGTGTTATAAAAGTTTGGTTTTTTAGTGCTGAAAATGCATTTTCAGCTCGCGCTGTACACATTTGCAATGAGAGGCATTATCTCATAAGGGAAATACTGGACAATCAAATTAATGACTTCCCAGGCTTCAGGATGCCTTTTTACACTCTATAAATGTGGAAATTTACATTGGAAACGTTTGGTTTAGCTGTTAATGAAGTTTCGTTTTTTTTAGTGCTGAAAATTCATTGTCTGCTGGCGCTGTACACTTTTTCTAAGTGTTGCAATATCTCATGAAGGAAATACTGGACAATCAAATTAATGACTTTCCAGGCTTCAGGATGCCTTTCTACACTATATAAAGGTGGAAATTTACATTGGAAACGTTTGGTTTAGCTGTTATAAAAGTTTGGTTTTTTAGTGCTGTAAATGCATTTTCAGCTCGCGCTGTACACATTTGCTATGAGAGGCATTATCTCATAAGGGAAATATTGGACAATCAAATTAATGACTGCCCAGGCTTCAGGATGTCTTTTTACACTATATAAAGGTGGAAATTTACATTGGAAACGTTTGGTTTAGCTGTTATAAAAGTTTGTTTTTTTAGTGCTGTAAATGCATTTTCAGCTCGCACTGTACACATTTGCTATGAGAGGCATTATCTCATAAGGGAAATATTGGACAATCAAATTAATGACTGCCCAGGCTTCAGGATGTCTTTTTACACTATATAAAGGTGGAAATTTACATTGGAAACGTTTACTTTAGCTGTTAATGAAGTTTCGTTTATTTAGTGCTGAAAATTCATTGTCTGCTGGCGCTGTACACTTTTTCTAAGTGTTGCAATATCTCATGAAGGAAATACTGGACAATCAAATTAATGACTTTCCAGGCTTCAGGATGCCTTTCTACACTATATAAAGGTGGAAATTTACATTGGAAACGTTTGGTTTAGCTGTTATAAAAGTTTGTTTTTTTAGTGCTGTAAATGCATTTTCAGCTCGCACTGTACACATTTGCTATGTGAGGCATTATCTCATAAGGGAAATACTGGACAATCAAATTAATGACTTCCCAGGCTTCAGGATGCCTTTTTACACTCTATAAATGTGGAAATTTACATTGGAAACGTTTGGTTTAGCTGTTAATGAAGTTTCGTTTTTTTTAGTGCTGAAAATTCATTGTCTGCTGGCGCTGTACACTTTTTCTAAGTGTTGCAATATCTCATGAAGGAAATACTGGACAATCAAATTAATGACTTTCCAGGCTTCAGGATGCCTTTCTACACTATATAAAGGTGGAAATTTATATTGGAAACGTTTGGTTTAGCTGTTATAAAAGTTTGGTTTTTTAGTGCTGAAAATGCATTTTCAGCTCGCACTGTACACATTTGCTATGTGAGGCATTATCTCATAAGGGAAATACTGGACAATCAAATTAATGACTTCCCAGGCTTCAGGATGCCTTTTTACACTCTATAAATGTGGAAATTTACATTGGAAACGTTTGGTTTAGCTGTTAATGAAGTTTCGTTTTTTTAGTGCTGAAAATTCATTGTCTGCTGGCGCTGTACACTTTTTCTAAGTGTTGCAATATCTCATGAAGGAAATACTTGACAATCAAATTAATGACTTTCCAGGCTTCAGGATGCCTTTCTACACTATATAAAGGTGGAAATTTACATTGGAAACGTTTGGTTTAGCTGTTATAAAAGTTTGTTTTTTTTAGTGCTGAAAATGCATTTTCAGCTCGCACTGTACACATTTGCTATGAGAGGCATTATCTCATAAGGGAAATATTGGACAATCAAATTAATGACTGCCCAGGCTTCAGGATGTCTTTTTACACTATATAAAGGTGGAAATTTACATTGGAAACGTTTGGTTTAGCTGTTATAAAAGTTTGGTTTTTTAGTGCTGAAAATGCATTTTCAGCTCGCACTGTACACATTTGCTATGTGAGGCATTATCTCATAAGGGAAATACTGGACAATCAAATTAATGACTTCCCAGGCTTCAGGATGCCTTTTTACACTCTATAAATGTGGAAATTTACATTGGAAACGTTTGGTTTAGCTGTTAATGAAGTTTCGTTTTTTTAGTGCTGAAAATTCATTGTCTGCTGGCGCTGTACACTTTTTCTAAGTGTTGCAATATCTCATGAAGGAAATACTGGACAATCAAATTAATGACTTTCCAGGCTTCAGGATGCCTTTCTACACTATATAAAGTTGGAAATTTACATTGGAAACGTTTGGTTTAGCTGTTAATGAAGTTTCGTTTTTTTTAGTGCTGAAAATTCATTGTCTGCTGGCGCTGTACACTTTTTCTAAGTGTTGCAATATCTCATGAAGGAAATACTGGACAATCAAATTAATGACTTTCCAGGCTTCATGATGCCTTTCTACACTATATAAAGGTGGAAATTTACATTGGAAACGTTTGGTTTAGCTGTTATAAAAGTTTGTTTTTTTAGTGCTGTAAATGCATTTTCAGCTCGCGCTGTACACATTTGCTATGAGAGGCATTATCTCATAAGGGAAATATTGGACAATCAAATTAATGACTGCCCAGGCTTCAGGATGTCTTTTTACACTATATAAAGGTGGAAATTTACATTGGAAACGTTTGGTTTAGCTGTTATAAAAGTTTGTTTTTTTAGTGCTGTAAATGCATTTTCAGCTCGCGCTGTACACATTTGCTATGAGAGGCATTATCTCATAAGGGAAATATTGGACAATCAAATTAATGGCTGCCCAGGCTTCAGGATGTATTTTTACACTATATAAAGGTGGAAATTTACATTGGAAACGTTTAGTTTAGCTGTTAATGAAGTTTCGTTTTTTTAGTGCTGAAAATTCATTGTCTGCTGGCGCTGTACACTTTTTCTAAGTGTTGCAATATCTCATGAAGGAAATACTGGACAATCAAATTAATGACTTTCCAGGCTTCAGGATGCCTTTCTACACTATATAAAGGTGGAAATTTACATTGGAAACGTTTGGTTTAGCTGTTATAAATAGTTTGTTTTTTTAGTGCTGTAAATGCATTTTCAGCTCGCACTGTACACATTTGCTATGTGAGGCATTATCTCATAAGGGAAATACTGGACAATCAAATTAATGACTTCCCAGGCTTCAGGATGCCTTTTTACACTCTATAAATGTGGAAAATTACATTGGAAACGTTTGGTTTAGCTGTTAATGAAGTTTCGTTTTTTTAGTGCTGAAAATTCATTGTCTGCTGGCGCTGTACACTTTTTCTAAGTGTTGCAATATCTCATGAAGGAAATACTGGACAATCAAATTAATGACTTTCCAGGCTTCAGGATGCCTTTCTACACTATATAAAGGTGGAAATTTACATTGGAAACGTTTGGTTTAGCTGTTATAAAAGTTTGGTTTTTTAGTGCTGTAAATGCATTTTCAGCTCGCGCTGTACACATTTGCTATGAGAGGCATTATCTCATAAGGGAAATATTGGACAATCAAATTAATGACTGCCCAGGCTTCAGGATGTCTTTTTACACTATATAAGGGTGGAAATTTACATTGGAAACGTTTAGTTTAGCTGTTAATGAAGTTTCGTTTTTTTAGTGCTGAAAATTCATTGTCTGCTGGCGCTGTACACTTTTTCTAAGTGTTGCAATATCTCATGAAGGAAATACTGGACAATCAAATTAATGACTTTCCAGGCTTCAGGATGCCTTTCTACACTATATAAAGGTGGAAATTTACATTGGAAACGTTTGGTTTAGCTGTTAATGAAGTTTCGTTTTTTTTAGTGCTGAAAATTCATTGTCTGCTGGCGCTGTACACTTTTTCTAAGTGTTGCAATATCTCATGAAGGAAATACTGGACAATCAAATTAATGACTTTCCAGGCTTCAGGATGCCTTTCTACACTATATAAAGGTGGAAATTTACATTGGAAACGTTTGGTTTAGCTGTTATAAAAGTTTGGTTTTTTAGTGCTGTAAATGCATTTTCAGCTCGCGCTGTACACATTTGCTATGAGAGGCATTATCTCATAAGGGAAATATTGGACAATCAAATTAATGACTGCCCAGGCTTCAGGATGTCTTTTTACACTATATAAAGGTGGAAATTTACATTGGAAACGTTTGGTTTAGCTGTTATAAAAGTTTGTTTTTTTAGTGCTGTAAATGCATTTTCAGCTCGCGCTGTACACATTTGCTATGAGAGGCATTATCTCATAAGGGAAACATTGGACAATCAAATTAATGGCTGCCCATGCTTCAGGATGTCTTTTTACACTATATAAAGGTGGAAATTTACATTGGAAACGTTTAGTTTAGCTGTTAATGAAGTTTCGTTTTTTTAGTGCTGAAAATTCATTGTCTGCTGGCGCTGTACACTTTTTCTAAGTGTTGCAATATCTCATGAAGGAAATACTGGACAATCAAATTAATGACTTTCCAGGCTTCAGATGCCTTTCTACACTATATAAAGGTGGAAATTTACATTGGAAACGTTTGGTTTAGCTGTTATAAATAGTTTGTTTTTTTAGTGCTGTAAATGCATTTTCAGCTCGCACTGTACACATTTGCTATGTGAGGCATTATCTCATAAGGGAAATACTGGACAATCAAATTAATGACTTCCCAGGCTTCAGGATGCCTTTTTACACTCTATAAATGTGGAAATTTACATTGGAAACGTTTGGTTTAGCTGTTAATGAAGTTTCGTTTTTTTAGTGCTGAAAATTCATTGTCTGCTGGCGCTGTACACTTTTTCTAAGTGTTGCAATATCTCATGAAGGAAATACTGGACAATCAAATTAATGACTTTCCAGGCTTCAGGATGCCTTTCTACACTATATAAAGGTGGAAATTTACATTGGAAACGTTTGGTTTAGCTGTTATAAAAGTTTGGTTTTTTAGTGCTGTAAATGCATTTTCAGCTCGCGCTGTACACATTTGCTATGAGAGGCATTATCTCATAAGGGAAATATTGGACAATCAAATTAATGACTGCCCAGGCTTCAGGATGTCTTTTTACACTATATAAGGGTGGAAATTTACATTGGAAACGTTTAGTTTAGCTGTTAATGAAGTTTCGTTTTTTTAGTGCTGAAAATTCATTGTCTGCTGGCGCTGTACACTTTTTCTAAGTGTTGCAATATCTCATGAAGGAAATACTGGACAATCAAATTAATGACTTTCCAGGCTTCAGGATGCCTTTCTACACTATATAAAGGTGGAAATGTACATTGGAAACGTTTGGTTTAGCTGTTATAAAAGTTTGGTTTTTTAGTGCTGTAAATGCATTTTCAGCTCGCGCTGTACACATTTGCTATGAGAGGCATTATCTCATAAGGGAAATATTGGACAATCAAATTAACGACTGCCCAGGCTTCAGGATGTCTTTTTACACTATATAAAGGTGGAAATTTACATTGGAAACGTTTGGTTTAGCTGTTATAAAAGTTTGGTTTTTTTAGTGCTGAAAATGCATTTTCAGCTCGCACTGTCCACATTTGCTATGTGAGGCATTATCTCATAAGGGAAATACTGGACAATCAAATTAATGACTGCCCAGGCTTCAGGATGTCTTTTTACACTATATAAAGGTGGAAATTTACATTGGAAACGTTTGGTTTAGCTGTTAAAAAAGTTTGTTTTTTTAGTGCTGAAAATGCATTTTCAGCTCGCACTGTACACATTTGCTATGTGAGGCATTATCTCATAAGGGAAATACTGGACAATCAAATTAATGACTTCCCAGGCTTCAGGATGCCTTTTTACACTCTACAAATGTGGAAATTTACATTGGAAACGTTTGGTTTAGCTGTTAATGAAGTTTCGTTTTTTTAGTGCTGAAAATTCATTGTCTGCTGGCGCTGTACACTTTTTCTAAGTGTTGCAATATCTCATGAAGGAAATACTGGACAATCAAATTAATGACTTTCCAGGCTTCAGGATGCCTTTCTACACTATATACAGGTGGAAATTTACATTTGAAACGTTTGGTTTAGCTGTTATAAAAGTTTGGTTTTTTAGTGCTGTAAATGCATTTTCAGCTCGCGCTGTACACATTTGCTATGAGAGGCATTATCTCATAAGGAAAATATTGGACAATCAAATTAATGACTGCCCAGGCTTCAGGATGTCTTTTTACACTATATAAAGGTGGAAATATACATTGGAAACGTTTAGTTTAGCTGTTAATGAAGTTTCGTTTTTTTAGTGCTGAAAATTCATTGTCTGCTGGCGCTGTACACTTTTTCTAAGTGTTGCAATATCTCATGAAGGAAATACTGGACAATCAAATTAATGACTTTCCAGGCTTCAGGATGCCTTTCTACACTATATAAAGGTGGAAATTTACATTTGAAACGTTTGGTTTAGCTGTTATAAAAGTTTGTTTTTTTAGTGCTGTAAATGCATTTTCAGCTCGCGCTGTACACATTTGCTATGAGAGGCATTATCTCATAAGGGAAATACTGGACAATCAAATTAATGACTGCCCAGGCTTCAGGATGTCTTTTTACACTATATAAAGGTGGAAATTTACATTGGAAACGTTTGGTTTAGCTGTTATAAAAGTTTGGTTTTTTAGTGCTGAAAATGCATTTTCAGCTCGCACTGTACACATTTGCTATGTGAGGCATTATCTCATAAGGGAAATACTGGACAATCAAATTAATGACTTCCCAGGCTTCAGGATGCCTTTTTACACTCTATAAATGTGGAAATTTACATTGGAAACGTTTGGTTTAGCTGTTAATGAAGTTTCGTTTTTTTAGTGCTGAAAATTCATTGTCTGCTGGCGCTGTACACTTTTTCTAAGTGTTGCAATATCTCATGAAGGAAATACTGGACAATCAAATTAATGACTTTCCTGGCTTCAGAGGATGCCTTTCTACACTATATAAAGGTGGAAATTTACATTGGAAACGTTTGGTTTAGCTGTTATAAAAGTTTGGTTTTTTAGTGCTGTAAATGCATTTTCAGCTCGCGCTGTACACATTTGCTATGAGAGGCATTATCTCAGAAGGGAAATATTGGACAATCAAATTAATGACTGCCCAGGCTTCAGGATGTCTTTTTACACTATATAAAGGTGGAAATTTACATTGGAAACGTTTGGTTTAGCTGTTATAAAAGTTTGGTTTTTTTAGTGCTGAAAATGCATTTTCAGCTCGCACTGTACACATTTGCTGTGTGAGGCATTATCTCATAAGGGAAATACTGGACAATCAAATTAATGACTGCCCAGGCTTCAGGATGTCTTTTTACACTATATAAAGGTGGAAATTTACATTGGAAACGTTTGGTTTAGCTGTTATAAAAGTTTGGTTTTTTAGTGCTGAAAATGCATTTTCAGCTCGCACTGTACACATTTGCTATGTGAGGCAATATCTCATGAAGGAAATACTGGACAATCAAATTAATGACTTTCCAGGCTTCAGGATGCCTTTCTACACTATATAAAGGTGGAAATTTACATTGGAAACGTTTGGTTTAGCTGTTATAAAAGTTTGGTTTTTTAGTGCTGTAAATGCATTTTCAGCTCGCGCTGTACACATTTGCTATGAGAGGCATTATCTCAAGGGAAATATTGGACAATCAAATTAATGACTGCCCAGGCTTCAGGATGTCTTTTTACACTATATAAGGGTGGAAATTTACATTGGAAACGTTTAGTTTAGCTGTTAATGAAGTTTCGTTTTTTTAGTGCTGAAAATTCATTGTCTGCTGGCGCTGTACACTTTTTCTAAGTGTTGCAATATCTCATGAAGGAAATACTGGACAATCAAATTAATGACTTTCCAGGCTTCAGGATGCCTTTCTACACTATATAAAGGTGGAAATGTACATTGGAAACGTTTGGTTTAGCTGTTATAAAAGTTTGGTTTTTTAGTGCTGTAAATGCATTTTCAGCTCGCGCTGTACACATTTGCTATGAGAGGCATTATCTCAGAAGGGAAATATTGGACAATCAAATTAATGACTGCCCAGGCTTCAGGATGTCTTTTTACACTATATAAAGGTGGAAATTTACATTGGAAACGTTTGGTTTAGCTGTTATAAAAGTTTGGTTTTTTTAGTGCTGAAAATGCATTTTCAGCTCGCACTGTACACTTTTGCTGTGTGAGGCATTATCTCATAATGGAAATACTGGACAATCAAATTAATGACTGCCCAGGCTTCAGGATGTCTTTTTACACTATATAAAGGTGGAAATTTACATTGGAAACGTTTGGTTTAGCTGTTATAAAAGTTTGGTTTTTTAGTGCTGAAAATGCATTTTCAGCTCGCACTGTACACATTTGCTATGTGAGGCATTATCTCATAAGGGAAATACTGGACAATCAAATTAATGACTTCCCAGGCTTCAGGATGCCTTTTTACACTCTATAAATGTGGAAATTTACATTGGAAACGTTTGGTTTAGCTGTTAATGAAGTTTCGTTTTTTTAGTGCTGAAAATTCATTGTCTGCTGGCGCTGTACACTTTTTCTAAGTGTTGCAATATCTCATGAAGGAAATACTGGACAATCAAATTAATGACTTTCCAGGCTTCAGGATGCCTTTCTACACTATATAAAGGTGGAAATTTACATTGGAAACGTTTGGTTTAGCTGTTATAAAAGTTTGGTTTTTTAGTGCTGTAAATGCATTTTCAGCTCGCGCTGTACACATTTGCTATGAGAAGCATTATCTCATAAGGGAAATATTGGACAATCAAATTAATGACTGCCCAGGCTTCAGGATGTCTTTTTACACTATATAAGGGTGGAAATTTACATTGGAAACGTTTAGTTTAGCTGTTAATGAAGTTTCGTTTTTTTAGTGCTGAAAATTCATTGTCTGCTGGCGCTGTACACTTTTTCTAAGTGTTGCAATATCTCATGAAGGAAATACTGGACAATCAAATTAATGACTTTCCAGGCTTCAGGATGCCTTTCTACACTATATAAAGGTGGAAATGTACATTGGAAACGTTTGGTTTAGCTGTTATAAAAGTTTGGTTTTTTAGTGCTGTAAATGCATTTTCAGCTCGCGCTGTACACATTTGCTATGAGAGGCATTATCTCAGAAGGGAAATATTGGACAATCAAATTAATGACTGCCCAGGCTTCAGGATGTCTTTTTACACTATATAAAGGTGGAAATTTACATTGGAAACGTTTGGTTTAGCTGTTATAAAAGTTTGGTTTTTTTAGTGCTGAAAATGCATTTTCAGCTCGCACTGTACACATTTGCTATGTGAGGCATTATCTCATAAGGGAAATACTGGACAATCAAATTAATGACTGCCCAGGCTTCAGGATGTCTTTTTACACTATATAAAGGTGGAAATTTACATTGGAAACGTTTGGTTTAGCTGTTATAAAAGTTTGGTTTTTTAGTGCTGAAAATGCATTTTCAGCTCGCACTGTACACATTTGCTATGTGAGGCATTATCTCATAAGGGAAATACTGGACAATCAAATTAATGACTTCCCAGGCTTCAGGATGCCTTTTTACACTCTATAAATGTGGAAATTTACATTGGAAACGTTTGGTTTAGCTGTTAATGAAGTTTCGTTTTTTTAGTGCTGAAAATTCATTGTCTGCTGGCGCTGTACACTTTTTCTAAGTGTTGCAATATCTCATGAAGGAAATACTGGACAATCAAATTAATGACTTTCCAGGATTCAAGATGCCTTTCTACACTATATAAAGGTGGAAATTTACATTGGAAACGTTTGGTTTAGCTGTTATAAAAGTTTGGTTTTTTAGTGCTGAAAATGCATTTTCAGCTCGCGCTGTACACATTTGCTATGAGAGGCATTATCTCATAAGGGAAATATTGGACAATCAAATTAATGACTGCCCAGGCTTCAGGATGTCTTTTTACACTATATAAGGGTGGAAATTTACATTGGAAACGTTTAGTTTAGCTGTTAATGAAGTTTCGTTTTTTTAGTGCTGAAAATTCATTGTCTGCTGGCGCTGTACACTTTTTCTAAGTGTTGCAATATCTCATGAAGGAAATACTGGACAATCAAATTAATGACTTTCCAGGCTTCAGGATGCCTTTCTACACTCTATAAAGGTGGAAATGTACATTGGAAACGTTTGGTTTAGCTGTTATAAAAGTTTGGTTTTTTAGTGCTGTAAATGCATTTTCAGCTCGCGCTGTACACATTTGCTATGAGAGGCATTATCTCAGAAGGGAAATATTGGACAATCAAATTAATGACTGCCCAGGCTTCAGGATGTCTTTTTACACTATATAAAGGTGGAAATTTACATTGGAAACGTTTGGTTTAGCTGTTATAAAAGTTTGGTTTTTTTAATGCTGAAAATGCATTTTCAGCTCGCACTGTACACATTTGCTGTGTGAGGCATTATCTCATAAGGGAAATACTGGACAATCAAATTAATGACTGCCCAGGCTTCAGGATGTCTTTTTACACTATATAAAGGTGGAAATTTACATTGGAAACGTTTGGTTTAGCTGTTATAAAAGTTTGGTTTTTTAGTGCTGAAAATGCATTTTCAGCTCGCACTGTACACATTTGCTATGTGAGGCATTATCTCATAAGGGAAATACTGGACAATCAAATTAATGACTTCCCAGGCTTCAGGATGCCTTTTTACACTCTATAAATGTGGAAATTTACATTGGAAACGTTTGGTTTAGCTGTTAATGAAGTTTCGTTTTTTTAGTGCTGAAAATTCATTGTCTGCTGGCGCTGTACACTTTTTCTAAGTGTTGCAATATCTCATGAAGGAAATACTGGACAATCAAATTAATGACTTTCCAGGCTTCAGGATGCCTTTCTACACTATATAAAGGTGGAAATTTACATTGGAAACGTTTGGTTTAGCTGTTATAAAAGTTTGGTTTTTTAGTGCTGTAAATGCATTTTCAGCTCGCGCTGTACACATTTGCTATGAGAAGCATTATCTCATAAGGGAAATATTGGACAATCAAATTAATGACTGCCCAGGCTTCAGGATGTCTTTTTACACTATATAAGGGTGGAAATTTACATTGGAAACGTTTAGTTTAGCTGTTAATGAAGTTTCGTTTTTTTAGTGCTGAAAATTCATTGTCTGCTGGCGCTGTACACTTTTTCTAAGTGTTGCAATATCTCATGAAGGAAATACTGGACAATCAAATTAATGACTTTCCAGGCTTCAGGATGCCTTTCTACACTATATAAAGGTGGAAATGTACATTGGAAACGTTTGGTTTAGCTGTTATAAAAGTTTGGTTTTTTAGTGCTGTAAATGCATTTTCAGCTCGCGCTGTACACATTTGCTATGAGAGGCATTATCTCAGAAGGGAAATATTGGACAATCAAATTAATGACTGCCCAGGCTTCAGGATGTCTTTTTACACTATATAAAGGTGGAAATTTACATTGGAAACGTTTGGTTTAGCTGTTATAAAAGTTTGGTTTTTTTAGTGCTGAAAATGCATTTTCAGCTCGCACTGTACACATTTGCTGTGTGAGGCATTATCTCATAAGGGAAATACTGGACAATCAAATTAATGACTGCCCAGGCTTCAGGATGTCTTTTTACACTATATAAAGGTGTAAATTTACATTGGAAACGTTTGGTTTAGCTGTTATAAAAGTTTGGTTTTTTAGTGCTGAAAATGCATTTTCAGCTCGCACTGTACACATTTGCTATGTGAGGCATTATCTCATAAGGGAAATACTGGACAATCAAATTAATGACTTCCCAGGCTTCAGGATGCCTTTTTACACTCTATAAATGTGGAAATTTACATTGGAAACGTTTGGTTTAGCTGTTAATGAAGTTTCGTTTTTTTAGTGCTGAAAATTCATTGTCTGCTGGCGCTGTACACTTTTTCTAAGTGTTGCAATATCTCATGAAGGAAATACTGGACAATCAAATTAATGACTTTCCAGGCTTCAGGATGCCTTTCTACACTATATAAAGGTGGAAATTTACATTGGAAACGTTTGGTTTAGCTGTTATAAAAGTTTGGTTTTTTAGTGCTGAAAATGCATTTTCAGCTCGCGCTGTACACATTTGCTATGAGAGGCATTATCTCATAAGGGAAATATTGGACAATCAAATTAATGACTGCCCAGGCTTCAGGATGTCTTTTTACACTATATAAGGGTGGAAATTTACATTGGAAACGTTTAGTTTAGCTGTTAATGAAGTTTCGTTTTTTTAGTGCTGAAAATTCATTGTCTGCTGGCGCTGTACACTTTTTCTAAGTGTTGCAATATCTCATGAAGGAAATACTGGACAATCAAATTAATGACTTTCCAGGCTTCAGGATGCCTTCTACACTATATAAAGGTGGAAATGTACATTGGAAACGTTTGGTTTAGCTGTTATAAAAGTTTGGTTTTTTAGTGCTGTAAATGCATTTTCAGCTCGCGCTGTACACATTTGCTATGAGAGGCATTATCTCAGAAGGGAAATATTGGACAATCAAATTAATGACTGCCCAGGCTTCAGGATGTCTTTTTACACTATATAAAGGTGGAAATTTACATTGGAAACGTTTGGTTTAGCTGTTATAAAAGTTTGGTTTTTTTAGTGCTGAAAATGCATTTTCAGCTCGCACTGTACACATTTGCTGTGTGAGAAATTATCTCATAAGGGAAATACTGGACAATCAAATTAATGACTGCCCAGGCTTCAGGATGTCTTTTTACACTATATAAAGGTGGAAATTTACATTGGAAACGTTTAGTTTAGCTGTTAATGAAGTTTCGTTTTTTTTAGTGCTGAAAATGCATTGTCTGCTGGCGCTGTACACTTTTTCTAAGTGTTGCAATATCTCATGAAGGAAATACTGGACAATCAAATTAATGACTTTCCAGGCTTCAGGATGCCTTTCTACACTCTATAAAGGTGGAAATGTACATTGGAAACGTTTGGTTTAGCTGTTATAAAAGTTTGGTTTTTTAGTGCTGTAAATGCATTTTCAGCTCGCGCTGTACACATTTGCTATGAGAGGCATTATCTCAGAAGGGAAATATTGGACAATCAAATTAATGACTGCCCAGGCTTCAGGATGTCTTTTTACACTATATAAAGGTGGAAATTTACATTGGAAACGTTTGGTTTAGCTGTTATAAAAGTTTGGTTTTTTTAATGCTGAAAATGCATTTTCAGCTCGCACTGTACACATTTGCTGTGTGAGGCATTATCTCATAAGGGAAATACTGGACAATCAAATTAATGACTGCCCAGGCTTCAGGATGTCTTTTTACACTATATAAAGGTGGAAATTTACATTGGAAACGTTTGGTTTAGCTGTTATAAAAGTTTGGTTTTTTAGTGCTGAAAATGCATTTTCAGCTCGCACTGTACACATTTGCTATGTGAGGCATTATCTCATAAGGGAAATACTGGACAATCAAATTAATGACTTCCCAGGCTTCAGGATGCCTTTTTACACTCTATAAATGTGGAAATTTACATTGGAAACGTTTGGTTTAGCTGTTAATGAAGTTTCGTTTTTTTAGTGCTGAAAATTCATTGTCTGCTGGCGCTGTACACTTTTTCTAAGTGTTGCAATATCTCATGAAGGAAATACTGGACAATCAAATTAATGACTTTCCAGGCTTCAGGATGCCTTTCTACACTATATAAAGGTGGAAATTTACATTGGAAACGTTTGGTTTAGCTGTTATAAAAGTTTGGTTTTTTAGTGCTGTAAATGCATTTTCAGCTCGCGCTGTACACATTTGCTATGAGAAGCATTATCTCATAAGGGAAATATTGGACAATCAAATTAATGACTGCCCAGGCTTCAGGATGTCTTTTTACACTATATAAGGGTGGAAATTTACATTGGAAACGTTTAGTTTAGCTGTTAATGAAGTTTCGTTTTTTTAGTGCTGAAAATTCATTGTCTGCTGGCGCTGTACACTTTTTCTAAGTGTTGCAATATCTCATGAAGGAAATACTGGACAATCAAATTAATGACTTTCCAGGCTTCAGGATGCCTTTCTACACTATATAAAGGTGGAAATGTACATTGGAAACGTTTGGTTTAGCTGTTATAAAAGTTTGGTTTTTTAGTGCTGTAAATGCATTTTCAGCTCGCGCTGTACACATTTGCTATGAGAGGCATTATCTCAGAAGGGAAATATTGGACAATCAAATTAATGACTGCCCAGGCTTCAGGATGTCTTTTTACACTATATAAAGGTGGAAATTTACATTGGAAACGTTTGGTTTAGCTGTTATAAAAGTTTGGTTTTTTTAGTGCTGAAAATGCATTTTCAGCTCGCACTGTACACATTTGCTGTGTGAGGCATTATCTCATAAGGGAAATACTGGACAATCAAATTAATGACTGCCCAGGCTTCAGGATGTCTTTTTACACTATATAAAGGTGTAAATTTACATTGGAAACGTTTGGTTTAGCTGTTATAAAAGTTTGGTTTTTTAGTGCTGAAAATGCATTTTCAGCTCGCACTGTACACATTTGCTATGTGAGGCATTATCTCATAAGGGAAATACTGGACAATCAAATTAATGACTTCCCAGGCTTCAGGATGCCTTTTTACACTCTATAAATGTGGAAATTTACATTGGAAACGTTTGGTTTAGCTGTTAATGAAGTTTCGTTTTTTTAGTGCTGAAAATTCATTGTCTGCTGGCGCTGTACACTTTTTCTAAGTGTTGCAATATCTCATGAAGGAAATACTGGACAATCAAATTAATGACTTTCCAGGCTTCAGGATGCCTTTCTACACTATATAAAGGTGGAAATTTACATTGGAAACGTTTGGTTTAGCTGTTATAAAAGTTTGGTTTTTTAGTGCTGAAAATGCATTTTCAGCTCGCGCTGTACACATTTGCTATGAGAGGCATTATCTCATAAGGGAAATATTGGACAATCAAATTAATGACTGCCCAGGCTTCAGGATGTCTTTTTACACTATATAAGGGTGGAAATTTACATTGGAAACGTTTAGTTTAGCTGTTAATGAAGTTTCGTTTTTTTAGTGCTGAAAATTCATTGTCTGCTGGCGCTGTACACTTTTTCTAAGTGTTGCAATATCTCATGAAGGAAATACTGGACAATCAAATTAATGACTTTCCAGGCTTCAGGATGCCTTCTACACTATATAAAGGTGGAAATGTACATTGGAAACGTTTGGTTTAGCTGTTATAAAAGTTTGGTTTTTTAGTGCTGTAAATGCATTTTCAGCTCGCGCTGTACACATTTGCTATGAGAGGCATTATCTCAGAAGGGAAATATTGGACAATCAAATTAATGACTGCCCAGGCTTCAGGATGTCTTTTTACACTATATAAAGGTGGAAATTTACATTGGAAACGTTTGGTTTAGCTGTTATAAAAGTTTGGTTTTTTTAGTGCTGAAAATGCATTTTCAGCTCGCACTGTACACATTTGCTGTGTGAGAAATTATCTCATAAGGGAAATACTGGACAATCAAATTAATGACTGCCCAGGCTTCAGGATGTCTTTTTACACTATATAAAGGTGGAAATTTACATTGGAAACGTTTGGTTTAGCTGTTATAAAAGTTTGTTTTTTTAGTGCTGAAAATGCATTTTCAGCTCGCACTGTACACATTTGCTATGTGAGGCATTATCTCATAAGGGAAATACTGGACAATCAAATTAATGACTTCCCAGGCTTCAGGATGCCTTTTTACACTCTATAAATGTGGAAATTTACATTGGAAACGTTTGGTTTAGCTGTTAAGTTAATGAAGTTTCGTTTTTTTAGTGCTGAAAATTCATTGTCTGCTGGCGCTGTACACTTTTTCTAAGTGTTGCAATATCTCATGAAGGAAATACTGGACAATCAAATTAATGACTTTCCAGGCTTCAGGATGCCTTTCTACACTATATAAAGGTGGAAATTTACATTGGAAACGTTTGGTTTAGCTGTTATAAAAGTTTGGTTTTTTAGTGCTGTAAATGCATTTTCAGCTCGCGCTGTACACATTTGCTATGAGAGGCATTATCTCATAAGGGAAATATTGGACAATCAAATTAATGACTGCCCAGGCTTCAGGATGTCTTTTTACACTATATAAGGGTGGAAATTTACATTGGAAACGTTTAGTTTAGCTGTTAATGAAGTTTCGTTTTTTTAGTGCTGAAAATTCATTGTCTGCTGGCGCTGTACACTTTTTCTAAGTGTTGCAATATCTCATGAAGGAAATACTGGACAATCAAATTAATGACTTTCCAGGCTTCAGGATGCCTTTCTACACTATATAAAGGTGGAAATGTACATTGGAAACGTTTGGTTTAGCTGTTATAAAAGTTTGGTTTTTTAGTGCTGTAAATGCATTTTCAGCTCGCGCTGTACACATTTGCTATGAGAGGCATTATCTCAGAAGGGAAATATTGGACAATCAAATTAATGACTGCCCAGGCTTCAGGATGTCTTTTTACACTATATAAAGGTGGAAATTTACATTGGAAACGTTTGGTTTAGCTGTTATAAAAGTTTGGTTTTTTTAGTGCTGAAAATGCATTTTCAGCTCGCACTGTACACATTTGCTGTGTGAGGCATTATCTCATAAGGGAAATACTGGACAATCAAATTAATGACTGCCCAGGCTTCAGGATGTCTTTTTACACTATATAAAGGTGGAAATTTACATTGGAAACGTTTGGTTTAGCTGTTATAAAAGTTTGGTTTTTTAGTGCTGAAAATGCATTTTCAGCTCGCACTGTACACATTTGCTATGTGAGGCATTATCTCATAAGGGAAATACTGGACAATCAAATTAATGACTTCCCAGGCTTCAGGATGCCTTTTTACACTATAAATGTGGAAATTTACATTGGAAACGTTTGGTTTAGCTGTTAATGAAGTTTCGTTTTTTAGTGCTGAAAATTCATTGTCTGCTGGCGCTGTACACTTTTTCTAAGTGTTGCAATATCTCATGAAGGAAATACTGGACAATCAAATTAATGACTTTCCAGGCTTCAGGATGCCTTTCTACACTATATAAAGGTGGAAATGTACATTGGAAACGTTTGGTTTAGCTGTTATAAAAGTTTGGTTTTTTAGTGCTGTAAATGCATTTTCAGCTCGCGCTGTACACATTTGCTATGAGAGGCATTATCTCAGAAGGGAAATATTGGACAATCAAATTAATGACTGCCCAGGCTTCAGGATGTCTTTTTACACTATATAAAGGTGGAAATTTACATTGGAAACGTTTGGTTTAGCTGTTATAAAAGTTTGGTTTTTTTAGTGCTGAAAATGCATTTTCAGCTCGCACTGTACACATTTGCTGTGTGAGGCATTATCTCATAAGGGAAATACTGGACAATCAAATTAATGACTGCCCAGGCTTCAGGATGTCTTTTTACACTATATAAAGGTGGAAATTTACATTGGAAACGTTTGGTTTAGCTGTTATAAAAGTTTGGTTTTTTAGTGCTGAAAATGCATTTTCAGCTCGCACTGTACACATTTGCTATGTGAGGCATTATCTCATAAGGGAAATACTGGACAATCAAATTAATGACTTCCCAGGCTTCAGGATGCCTTTTTACACTCTATAAATGTGGAAATTTACATTGGAAACGTTTGGTTTAGCTGTTAATGAAGTTTCGTTTTTTTAGTGCTGAAAATTCATTGTCTGCTGGCGCTGTACACTTTTTCTAAGTGTTGCAATATCTCATGAAGGAAATACTGGATAATCAAATTAATGACTTTCCAGGCTTCAGGATGCCTTTCTACACTATATAAAGGTGGAAATGTACATTGGAAACGTTTGGTTTAGCTGTTATAAAAGTTTGGTTTTTTAGTGCTGTAAATGCATTTTCAGCTCGCGCTGTACACATTTGCTATGAGAGGCATTATCTCATAAGGGAAATATTAGACAATCAAATTAATGACTGCCCAGGCTTCAGGATGTCTTTTTACACTATATAAGGGTGGAAATTTACATCGGAAACGTTTAGTTTAGCTGTTAATGAAGTTTCGTTTTTTTAGTGCTGAAAATTCATTGTCTGCTGGCGCTGTACACTTTTTCTAAGTGTTGCAATATCTCATGAAGGAAATACTGGACAATCAAATTAATGACTTTCCAGGCTTCAGGATGCCTTTCTACACTATATAAAGGTGGAAATTTACATTGGAAACGTTTGGTTTAGCTGTTATAAAAGTTTGGTTTTTTAGTGCTGTAAATGCATTTTCAGCTCGCGCTGTACACATTTGCTATGAGAGGCATTATCTCATAAAGGAAATATTGGACAATCAAATTAATGACTGCCCAGGCTTCAGGATGTCTTTTTACACTATATAAAGGTGGAAATTTACATTGGAAACGTTTAGTTTAGCTGTTAATGAAGTTTCGTTTTTTTTAGTGCTGAAAATGCATTGTCTGCTGGCGCTGTACACTTTTTCTAAGTGTTGCAATATCTCATGAAGGAAATACTGGACAATCAAATTAATGACTTTCCAGGCTTCAGGATGCCTTTCTACACTATATAAAGGTGGAAATGTACATTGGAAACGTTTGGTTTAGCTGTTATAAAAGTTTGGTTTTTTAGTGCTGTAAATGCATTTTCAGCTCGCGCTGTACACATTTGCTATGAGAGGCATTATCTCAGAAGGGAAATATTGGACAATCAAATTAATGACTGCCCAGGCTTCAGGATGTCTTTTTACACTATATAAAGGTGGAAATTTACATTGGAAACGTTTGGTTTAGCTGTTATAAAAGTTTGGTTTTTTTAGTGCTGAAAATGCATTTTCAGCTCGCACTGTACACATTTGCTGTGTGAGGCATTATCTCATAAGGGAAATACTGGACAATCAAATTAATGACTGCCCAGGCTTCAGGATGTCTTTTTACACTATATAAAGGTGGAAATTTACATTGGAAACGTTTGGTTTAGCTGTTATAAAAGTTTGGTTTTTTAGTGCTGAAAATGCATTTTCAGCTCGCACTGTACACATTTGCTATGTGAGGCATTATCTCATAAGGGAAATACTGGACAATCAAATTAATGACTTCCCAGGCTTCAGGATGCCTTTTTACACTCTATAAATGTGGAAATTTACATTGGAAACGTTTGGTTTAGCTGTTAATGAAGTTTCGTTTTTTTAGTGCTGAAAATTCATTGTCTGCTGGCGCTGTACACTTTTTCTAAGTGTTGCAATATCTCATGAAGGAAATACTGGATAATCAAATTAATGACTTTCCAGGCTTCAGGATGCCTTTCTACACTATATAAAGGTGGAAATGTACATTGGAAACGTTTGGTTTAGCTGTTATAAAAGTTTGGTTTTTTAGTGCTGTAAATGCATTTTCAGCTCGCGCTGTACACATTTGCTATGAGAGGCATTATCTCATAAGGGAAATATTAGACAATCAAATTAATGACTGCCCAGGCTTCAGGATGTCTTTTTACACTATATAAGGGTGGAAATTTACATCGGAAACGTTTAGTTTAGCTGTTAATGAAGTTTCGTTTTTTTAGTGCTGAAAATTCATTGTCTGCTGGCGCTGTACACTTTTTCTAAGTGTTGCAATATCTCATGAAGGAAATACTGGACAATCAAATTAATGACTTTCCAGGCTTCAGGATGCCTTTCTACACTATATAAAGGTGGAAATTTACATTGGAAACGTTTGGTTTTGCTGTTATAAAAGTTTGGTTTTTTAGTGCTGTAAATGCATTTTCAGCTCGCGCTGTACACATTTGCTATGAGAGGCATTATCTCATAAAGGAAATATTGGACAATCAAATTAATGACTGCCCAGGCTTCAGGATGTCTTTTTACACTATATAAAGGTGGAAATTTACATTGGAAACGTTTAGTTTAGCTGTTAATGAAGTTTCGTTTTTTTTAGTGCTGAAAATGCATTGTCTGCTGGCGCTGTACACTTTTTCTAAGTGTTGCAATATCTCATGAAGGAAATACTGGACAATCAAATTAATGACTTTCCAGGCTTCAGGATGCCTTTCTACACTATATAAAGGTGGAAATTTACATTGGAAACGTTTGGTTTAGCTGTTATAAAAGTTTGGTTTTTTAGTGCTGTAAATGCATTTTCAGCTCGCGCTGTACACATTTGCTATGAGAGGCATTATCTCATAAGGGAAATATTGGACAATCAAATTAATGACTGCCCAGGCTTCAGGATGTCTTTTTACACTATATAAAGGTGGAAATTTACATTGGAAACGTTTGGTTTAGCTGTTATAAAAGTTTGGTTTTTTTAGTGCTGAAAATGCATTTTCAGCTCGCACTGTACACATTTGCTGTGTGAGGCATTATCTCATAAGGGAAATACTGGACAATCAAATTAATGACTGCCCAGGCTTCAGGATGTCTTTTTACACTATATAAAGGTGGAAATTTACATTGGAAACGTTTGGTTTAGCTGTTATAAAAGTTTGGTTTTTTAGTGCTGAAAATGCATTTTCAGCTCGCACTGTACACATTTGCTATGTGAGGCATTATCTCATAAGGGAAATACTGGACAATCAAATTAATGACTTCCCAGGCTTCAGGATGCCTTTTTACACTCTATAAATGTGGAAATTTACATTGGAAACGTTTGGTTTAGCTGTTAATGAAGTTTCGTTTTTTTAGTGCTGAAAATTCATTGTCTGCTGGCGCTGTACACTTTTTCTAAGTGTTGCAATATCTCATGAAGGAAATACTGGATAATCAAATTAATGACTTTCCAGGCTTCAGGATGCCTTTCTACACTATATAAAGGTGGAAATGTACATTGGAAACGTTTGGTTTAGCTGTTATAAAAGTTTGGTTTTTTAGTGCTGTAAATGCATTTTCAGCTCGCGCTGTACACATTTGCTATGAGAGGCATTATCTCATAAGGGAAATATTAGACAATCAAATTAATGACTGCCCAGGCTTCAGGATGTCTTTTTACACTATATAAGGGTGGAAATTTACATCGGAAACGTTTAGTTTAGCTGTTAATGAAGTTTCGTTTTTTTAGTGCTGAAAATTCATTGTCTGCTGGCGCTGTACACTTTTTCTAAGTGTTGCAATATCTCATGAAGGAAATACTGGACAATCAAATTAATGACTTTCCAGGCTTCAGGATGCCTTTCTACACTATATAAAGGTGGAAATTTACATTGGAAACGTTTGGTTTAGCTGTTATAAAAGTTTGGTTTTTTAGTGCTGTAAATGCATTTTCAGCTCGCGCTGTACACATTTGCTATGAGAGGCATTATCTCATAAAGGAAATATTGGACAATCAAATTAATGACTGCCCAGGCTTCAGGATGTCTTTTTACACTATATAAAGGTGGAAATTTACATTGGAAACGTTTAGTTTAGCTGTTAATGAAGTTTCGTTTTTTTTAGTGCTGAAAATGCATTGTCTGCTGGCGCTGTACACTTTTTCTAAGTGTTGCAATATCTCATGAAGGAAATACTGGACAATCAAATTAATGACTTTCCAGGCTTCAGGATGCCTTTCTACACTATATAAAGGTGGAAATTTACATTGGAAACGTTTGGTTTAGCTGTTATAAAAGTTTGGTTTTTTAGTGCTGTAAATGCATTTTCAGCTCGCGCTGTACACATTTGCTATGAGAGGCATTATCTCATAAGGGAAATATTGGACAATCAAATTAATGACTGCCCAGGCTTCAGGATGTCTTTTTACACTATATAAAGGTGGAAATGTACATTGGAAACGTTTGGTTTAGCTGTTATAAAAGTTTGGTTTTTTAGTGCTGTAAATGCATTTTCAGCTCGCGCTGTACACATTTGCTATGAGAGGCATTATCTCATAAGGGAAATATTAGACAATCAAATTAATGACTGCCCAGGCTTCAGGATGTCTTTTTACACTATATAAGGGTGGAAATTTACATCGGAAACGTTTAGTTTAGCTGTTAATGAAGTTTCGTTTTTTTAGTGCTGAAAATTCATTGTCTGCTGGCGCTGTACACTTTTTCTAAGTGTTGCAATATCTCATGAAGGAAATACTGGACAATCAAATTAATGACTTTCCAGGCTTCAGGATGCCTTTCTACACTATATAAAGGTGGAAATTTACATTGGAAACGTTTGGTTTAGCTGTTATAAAAGTTTGGTTTTTTAGTGCTGTAAATGCATTTTCAGCTCGCGCTGTACACATTTGCTATGAGAGGCATTATCTCATAAAGGAAATATTGGACAATCAAATTAATGACTGCCCAGGCTTCAGGATGTCTTTTTACACTATATAAAGGTGGAAATTTACATTGGAAACGTTTAGTTTAGCTGTTAATGAAGTTTCGTTTTTTTTAGTGCTGAAAATGCATTGTCTGCTGGCGCTGTACACTTTTTCTAAGTGTTGCAATATCTCATGAAGGAAATACTGGACAATCAAATTAATGACTTTCCAGGCTTCAGGATGCCTTTCTACACTATATAAAGGTGGAAATGTACATTGGAAACGTTTGGTTTAGCTGTTATAAAAGTTTGGTTTTTTAGTGCTGTAAATGCATTTTCAGCTCGCGCTGTACACATTTGCTATGAGAGGCATTATCTCAGAAGGGAAATATTGGACAATCAAATTAATGACTGCCCAGGCTTCAGGATGTCTTTTTACACTATATAAAGGTGGAAATTTACATTGGAAACGTTTGGTTTAGCTGTTATAAAAGTTTGGTTTTTTTAGTGCTGAAAATGCATTTTCAGCTCGCACTGTACACATTTGCTGTGTGAGGCATTATCTCATAAGGGAAATACTGGACAATCAAATTAATGACTGCCCAGGCTTCAGGATGTCTTTTTACACTATATAAAGGTGGAAATTTACATTGGAAACGTTTGGTTTAGCTGTTATAAAAGTTTGGTTTTTTAGTGCTGAAAATGCATTTTCAGCTCGCACTGTACACATTTGCTATGTGAGGCATTATCTCATAAGGGAAATACTGGACAATCAAATTAATGACTTCCCAGGCTTCAGGATGCCTTTTTACACTCTATAAATGTGGAAATTTACATTGGAAACGTTTGGTTTAGCTGTTAATGAAGTTTCGTTTTTTTAGTGCTGAAAATTCATTGTCTGCTGGCGCTGTACACTTTTTCTAAGTGTTGCAATATCTCATGAAGGAAATACTGGATAATCAAATTAATGACTTTCCAGGCTTCAGGATGCCTTTCTACACTATATAAAGGTGGAAATGTACATTGGAAACGTTTGGTTTAGCTGTTATAAAAGTTTGGTTTTTTAGTGCTGTAAATGCATTTTCAGCTCGCGCTGTACACATTTGCTATGAGAGGCATTATCTCATAAGGGAAATATTAGACAATCAAATTAATGACTGCCCAGGCTTCAGGATGTCTTTTTACACTATATAAGGGTGGAAATTTACATCGGAAACGTTTAGTTTAGCTGTTAATGAAGTTTCGTTTTTTTAGTGCTGAAAATTCATTGTCTGCTGGCGCTGTACACTTTTTCTAAGTGTTGCAATATCTCATGAAGGAAATACTGGACAATCAAATTAATGACTTTCCAGGCTTCAGGATGCCTTTCTACACTATATAAAGGTGGAAATTTACATTGGAAACGTTTGGTTTAGCTGTTATAAAAGTTTGGTTTTTTAGTGCTGTAAATGCATTTTCAGCTCGCGCTGTACACATTTGCTATGAGAGGCATTATCTCATAAAGGAAATATTGGACAATCAAATTAATGACTGCCCAGGCTTCAGGATGTCTTTTTACACTATATAAAGGTGGAAATTTACATTGGAAACGTTTAGTTTAGCTGTTAATGAAGTTTCGTTTTTTTTAGTGCTGAAAATGCATTGTCTGCTGGCGCTGTACACTTTTTCTAAGTGTTGCAATATCTCATGAAGGAAATACTGGACAATCAAATTAATGACTTTCCAGGCTTCAGGATGCCTTTCTACACTATATAAAGGTGGAAATTTACATTGGAAACGTTTGGTTTAGCTGTTATAAAAGTTTGGTTTTTTAGTGCTGTAAATGCATTTTCAGCTCGCGCTGTACACATTTGCTATGAGAGGCATTATCTCATAAGGGAAATATTGGACAATCAAATTAATGACTGCCCAGGCTTCAGGATGTCTTTTTACACTATATAAAGGTGGAAATTTACATTGGAAACGTTTGGTTTAGCTGTTATAAAAGTTTGGTTTTTTTAGTGCTGAAAATGCATTTTCAGCTCGCACTGTACACATTTGCTGTGTGAGGCATTATCTCATAAGGGAAATACTGGACAATCAAATTAATGACTGCCCAGGCTTCAGGATGTCTTTTTACACTATATAAAGGTGGAAATTTACATTGGAAACGTTTGGTTTAGCTGTTATAAAAGTTTGGTTTTTTAGTGCTGAAAATGCATTTTCAGCTCGCACTGTACACATTTGCTATGTGAGGCATTATCTCATAAGGGAAATACTGGACAATCAAATTAATGACTTCCCAGGCTTCAGGATGCCTTTTTACACTCTATAAATGTGGAAATTTACATTGGAAACGTTTGGTTTAGCTGTTAATGAAGTTTCGTTTTTTTAGTGCTGAAAATTCATTGTCTGCTGGCGCTGTACACTTTTTCTAAGTGTTGCAATATCTCATGAAGGAAATACTGGATAATCAAATTAATGACTTTCCAGGCTTCAGGATGCCTTTCTACACTATATAAAGGTGGAAATGTACATTGGAAACGTTTGGTTTAGCTGTTATAAAAGTTTGGTTTTTTAGTGCTGTAAATGCATTTTCAGCTCGCGCTGTACACATTTGCTATGAGAGGCATTATCTCATAAGGGAAATATTAGACAATCAAATTAATGACTGCCCAGGCTTCAGGATGTCTTTTTACACTATATAAGGGTGGAAATTTACATCGGAAACGTTTAGTTTAGCTGTTAATGAAGTTTCGTTTTTTTAGTGCTGAAAATTCATTGTCTGCTGGCGCTGTACACTTTTTCTAAGTGTTGCAATATCTCATGAAGGAAATACTGGACAATCAAATTAATGACTTTCCAGGCTTCAGGATGCCTTTCTACACTATATAAAGGTGGAAATTTACATTGGAAACGTTTGGTTTAGCTGTTATAAAAGTTTGGTTTTTTAGTGCTGTAAATGCATTTTCAGCTCGCGCTGTACACATTTGCTATGAGAGGCATTATCTCATAAAGGAAATATTGGACAATCAAATTAATGACTGCCCAGGCTTCAGGATGTCTTTTTACACTATATAAAGGTGGAAATTTACATTGGAAACGTTTAGTTTAGCTGTTAATGAAGTTTCGTTTTTTTTAGTGCTGAAAATGCATTGTCTGCTGGCGCTGTACACTTTTTCTAAGTGTTGCAATATCTCATGAAGGAAATACTGGACAATCAAATTAATGACTTTCCAGGCTTCAGGATGCCTTTCTACACTATATAAAGGTGGAAATTTACATTGGAAACGTTTGGTTTAGCTGTTATAAAAGTTTGGTTTTTTAGTGCTGTAAATGCATTTTCAGCTCGCGCTGTACACATTTGCTATGAGAGGCATTATCTCATAAGGGAAATATTGGACAATCAAATTAATGACTGCCCAGGCTTCAGGATGTCTTTTTACACTATATAAAGGTGGAAATTTACATTGGAAACGTTTGGTTTAGCTGTTATAAAAGTTTGGTTTTTTAGTGCTGTAAATGCATTTTCAGCTCGCGCTGTACACATTTGCTATGAGAGGCATTATCTCATAAGGGAAATATTGGACAATCAAATTAATGGCTGCCCAGGCTTCAGGATGTCTTTTTACTCTATATAAAGTTGGAAATTTACATTGGAAACGTTTAGTTTAGCTGTTAATGAAGTTTCGTTTTTTTAGTGCTGAAAATTCATTGTCTGCTGGCGCTGTACACTTTTTCTAAGTGTTGCAATATCTCATGAAGGAAATACTGGACAATCAAATCAATGACTTTCCAGGCTTCAGGATGCCTTTCTACACTATATAAAGGTGGAAATGTACATTGGAAACGTTTGGTTTAGCTGTTATAAAAGTTTGGTTTTTTTAGTGCTGAAAATGCATTTTCAGCTCGCACTGTACACATTTGCTATGTGAGGCATTATCTCATAAGGGAAATACTGGACAATCAAATTAATGACTGCCCAGGCTTCAGGATGTCTTTTTACACTATATAAAGGTGGAAATTTACATTGGAAACGTTTGGTTTAGCTGTTATAAAAGTTTGTTTTTTTAGTGCTGAAAATGCATTTTCAGCTCGCACTGTACACATTTGCTATGTGAGGCATTATCTCATAAGGGAAATACTGGACAATCAAATTAATGACTTCCCAGGCTTCAGGATGCCTTTTTACACTCTATAAATGTGGAAATTTACATTGGAAACGTTTGGTTTAGCTGTTAATGAAGTTTCGTTTTTTTAGTGCTGAAAATTCATTGTCTGCTGGCGCTGTACACTTTTTCTAAGTGTTGCAATATCTCATGAAGGAAATACTGGACAATCAAATTAATGACTTTCCAGGCTTCAGGATGCCTTTCTACACTATATAAAGGTGGAAATTTACATTGGAAACGTTTGGTTTAGCTGTTATAAAAGTTTGGTTTTTTAGTGCTGTAAATGCATTTTCAGCTCGCGCTGTACACATTTGCTATGAGAGGCATTATCTCATAAGGGAAATATTGGACAATCAAATTAATGACTGCCCAGGCTTCAGGATGTATTTTTACACTATATAAGGGTGGAAATTTACATTGGAAACGTTTAGTTTAGCTGTTAATGAAGTTTCGTTTTTTTAGTGCTGAAAATTCATTGTCTGCTGGCGCTGTACACTTTTTCTAAGTGTTGCAATATCTCATGAAGGAAATACTGGACAATCAAATTAATGACTTTCCAGGCTTCAGGATGCCTTTCTACACTATATAAAGGTGGAAATGTACATTGGAAACGTTTGGTTTAGCTGTTATAAAAGTTTGGTTTTTTAGTGCTGTAAATGCATTTTCAGCTCGCGCTGTACACATTTGCTATGAGAGGCATTATCTCAGAAGGGAAATATTGGACAATCAAATTAATGACTGCCCAGGCTTCAGGATGTCTTTTTACACTATATAAAGGTGGAAATTTACATTGGAAACGTTTGGTTTAGCTGTAATAAAAGTTTGGTTTTTTTAGTGCTGAAAATGCATTTTCAGCTCGCACTGTACACTTTTGCTATGTGAGGCATTATCTCATAAGGGAAATACTGGACAATCAAATTAATGACTGCCCAGGCTTCAGGATGTCTTTTTACACTATATAAAGGTGGAAATTTACATTGGAAACGTTTGGTTTAGCTGTTATAAAAGTTTGGTTTTTTAGTGCTGTAAATGCATTTTCAGCTCGCGCTGTACACATTTGCTATGAGAGGCATTATCTCATAAGGGAAATATTGGACAATCAAATTAATGACTGCCCAGGCTTCAGGATGTATTTTTACACTATATAAGGGTGGAAATTTACATTGGAAACGTTTAGTTTAGCTGTTAATGAAGTTTCGTTTTTTTAGTGCTGAAAATTCATTGTCTGCTGGCGCTGTACACTTTTTCTAAGTGTTGCAATATCTCATGAAGGAAATACTGGACAATCAAATTAATGACTTTCCAGGCTTCAGGATGCCTTTCTACACTATATAAAGGTGGAAATGTACATTGGAAACGTTTGGTTTAGCTGTTATAAAAGTTTGGTTTTTTAGTGCTGTAAATGCATTTTCAGCTCGCGCTGTACACATTTGCTATGAGAGGCATTATCTCATAAGGGAAATACTGGACAATCAAATTAATGACTTCCCAGGCTTCAGGATGCCTTTTTACACTCTATAAATGTGGAAATTTACATTGGAAACGTTTGGTTTAGCTGTTAATGAAGTTTCGTTTTTTTAGTGCTGAAAATTCATTGTCTGCTGGCGCTGTACACTTTTTCTAAGTGTTGCAATATCTCATGAAGGAAATACTGGACAATCAAATTAATGACTTTCCAGGCTTCAGGATGCCTTTCTACACTATATAAAGGTGGAAATGTACATTGGAAACGTTTGGTTTAGCTGTTATAAAAGTTTGGTTTTTTAGTGCTGTAAATGCATTTTCAGCTCGCGCTGTACACATTTGCTATGAGAGGCATTATCTCATAAGGGAAATATTAGACAATCAAATTAATGACTGCCCAGGCTTCAGGATGTCTTTTTACACTATATAAGGGTGGAAATTTACATCGGAAACGTTTAGTTTAGCTGTTAATGAAGTTTCGTTTTTTTAGTGCTGAAAATTCATTGTCTGCTGGCGCTATACACTTTTTCTAAGTGTTGCAATATCTCATGAAGGAAATACTGGACAATCAAATTAATGACTTTCCAGGCTTCAGGATGCCTTTCTACACGATATAAAGGTGGAAATGTACATTGGAAACGTTTGGTTTAGCTGTTATAAAAGTTTGGTTTTTTAGTGCTGTAAATGCATTTTCAGCTCGCGCTGTACACATTTGCTATGAGAGGCATTATCTCAAAAGGGAAATATTGGACAATCAAATTAATGACTGCCCAGGCTTCAGGATGTCTTTTTACACTATAAAAAGGTGGAAATTTACATTGGAAACGTTTGGTTTAGCTGTTATAAAAGTTTGGTTTTTTAGTGCTGAAAATGCATTTTCAGCTCGCACTGTACACATTTGCTATGTGAGGCATTATCTCATAAGGGAAATACTGGACAATCAAATTAATGACTTCCCAGGCTTCAGGATGCCTTTTTACACTCTATAAATGTGGAAATTTACATTAGAAACGTTTGGTTTAGCTGTTAATGAAGTTTCGTTTTTTTAGTGCTGAAAATTCATTGTCTGCTGGCGCTGTACACTTTTTCTAAGTGTTGCAATATCTCATGAAGGAAATACTGGACAATCAAATTAATGACTTTCCAGGCTTCAGGATGCCTTTCTACACTATATAAAGGTGGAAATTTACATTGGAAACGTTTGGTTTAGCTGTTATAAAAGTTTGGTTTTTTAGTGCTGTAAATGCATTTTCAGCTCGCGCTGTACACATTTGCTATGAGAGGCATTATCTCATAAGGGAAATATTGGACAATCAAATTAATGACTGCCCAGGCTTCAGGATGTCTTTTTACACTATATAAAGGTGGAAATTTACATTGGAAACGTTTAGTTTAGCTGTTAATGAAGTTTCGTTTTTTTTAGTGCTGAAAATTCATTGTCTGCTGGCGCTGTACACTTTTTCTAAGTGTTGCAATATCTCATGAAGGAAATACTGGACAATCAAATTAATGACTTTCCAGGCTTCAGGATGCCTTTCTACACTATATAAAGGTGGAAATTTACATTGGAAACGTTTGGTTTAGCTGTTATAAAAGTTTGGTTTTTTAGTGCTGTAAATGCATTTTCAGCTCGCGCTGTACACATTTGCTATGAGAGGCATTATCTCATAAGGGAAATATTGGACAATCAAATTAATGACTGCCCAGGCTTCAGGATGTCTTTTTACACCATATAAAGGTGGAAATTTACATTGGAAACGTTTGGTTTAGCTGTTATAAAAGTTTGGTTTTTTAGTGCTGTAAATGCATTTTCAGCTCGCGCTGTACACATTTGCTACGAGAGGCATTATCTCATAAGGGAAATATTGGACAATCAAATTAATGGCTGCCCAGGCTTCAGGATGTCTTTTTACTCTATATAAAGTTGGAAATTTACATTGGAAACGTTTAGTTTAGCTGTTAATGAAGTTTCGTTTTTTTAGTGCTGAAAATTCATTGTCTGCTGGCGCTGTACACTTTTTCTAAGTGTTGCAATATCTCATGAAGGAAATACTGGACAATCAAATCAATGACTTTCCAGGCTTCAGGATGCCTTTCTACACTATATAAAGGTGGAAATGTACATTGGAAACGTTTGGTTTAGCTGTTATAAAAGTTTGTTTTTTTAGTGCTGAAAATGCATTTTCAGCTCGCGCTGTACACATTTGCTATGAGAGGCATTGTCTCATAAGGGAAATATTGGACAATCAAATTAATGACTGCCTAGGCTTCAGGATGTCTTTTTACACTATATAAAGGTGGAAATTTACATTGGAAACGTTTGGTTTAGCTGTTATAAAAGTTTGGTTTTTTTAGTGCTGAAAATGCATTTTCAGCTCGCACTGTACACATTTGCTATGTGAGGCATTATCTCATAAGGGAAATACTGGACAATCAAATTAATGACTGCCCAGGCTTCAGGATGTCTTTTTACACTATATAAAGGTGGAAATTTACATTGGAAACGTTTGGTTTAGCTGTTATAAAAGTTTGTTTTTTTAGTGCTGAAAATGCATTTTCAGCTCGCACTGTACACATTTGCTATGTGAGGCATTATCTCATAAGGGAAATACTGGACAATCAAATTAATGACTTCCCAGGCTTCAGGATGCCTTTTTACACTCTATAAATGTGGAAATTTACATTGGAAACGTTTGGTTTAGCTGTTAATGAAGTTTCGTTTTTTTAGTGCTGAAAATTCATTGTCTGCTGGCGCTGTACACTTTTTCTAAGTGTTGCAATATCTCATGAAGGAAATACTGGACAATCAAATTAATGACTTTCCAGGCTTCAGGATGCCTTTCTACACTATATAAAGGTGGAAATTTACATTGGAAACGTTTGGTTTAGCTGTTATAAAAGTTTGGTTTTTTAGTGCTGTAAATGCATTTTCAGCTCGCGCTGTACACATTTGCTATGAGAGGCATTATCTCATAAGGGAAATATTGGCCAATCAAATTAATGACTGCCCAGGCTTCAGGATGTATTTTTACACTATATAAGGGTGGAAATTTACATTGGAAACGTTTAGTTTAGCTGTTAATGAAGTTTCGTTTTTTTAGTGCTGAAAATTCATTGTCTGCTGGCGCTGTACACTTTTTCTAAGTGTTGCAATATCTCATGAAGGAAATACTGGACAATCAAATTAATGACTTTCCAGGCTTCAGGATGCCTTTCTACACTATATAAAGGTGGAAATGTACATTGGAAACGTTTGGTTTAGCTGTTATAAAAGTTTGTTTTTTTAGTGCTGTAAATGCATTTTCATCTCGCGCTGTACACATTTGCTATGAGAGGCATTATCTCAGAAGGGAAATATTGGACAATCAAATTAATGACTGCCCAGGCTTCAGGATGTCTTTTTACACTATATAAAGGTGGAAATTTACATTGGAAACGTTTGGTTTAGCTGTTATAAAAGTTTGGTTTTTTTAGTGCTGAAAATGCATTTTCAGCTCGCACTGTACACATTTGCTGTGTGAGGCATTATCTCATAAGGGAAATACTGGACAATCAAATTAATGACTGCCCAGGCTTCAGGATGTCTTTTTACACTATATAAAGGTGGAAATTTACATTGGAAACGTTTGGTTTAGCTGTTATAAAAGTTTGGTTTTTTAGTGCTGAAAATGCATTTTCAGCTCGCACTGTACACATTTGCTATGTGAGGCATTATCTCATAAGGGAAATACTGGACAATCAAATTAATGACTTCCCAGGCTTCAGGATGCCTTTTTACACTCTATAAATGTGGAAATTTACATTGGAAACGTTTGGTTTAGCTGTTAATGAAGTTTCGTTTTTTTTAGTGCTGAAAATTCATTGTCTGCTGGCGCTGTACACTTTTTCTAAGTGTTGCAATATCTCATGAAGGAAATACTGGACAATCAAATTAATGACTTTCCAGGCTTCAGGATGCCTTTCTACACTATATAAAGGTGGAAATTTACATTGGAAACGTTTGGTTTAGCTGTTATAAAAGTTTGGTTTTTTAGTGCTGTAAATGCATTTTCAGCTCGCGCTGTACACATTTGCTATGAGAAGCATTATCTCATAAGGGAAACATTGGACAATCAAATTAATGACTGCCCAGGCTTCAGGATGTCTTTTTACACTATATAAGGGTGGAAATTTACATTGGAAACGTTTAGTTTAGCTGTTAATGAAGTTTCGTTTTTTTAGTGCTGAAAATTCATTGTCTGCTGGCGCTGTACACTTTTTCTAAGTGTTGCAATATCTCATGAAGGAAATACTGGACAATCAAATTAATGACTTTCCAGGCTTCAGGATGCCTTTCTACACTATATAAAGGTGGAAATTTACATTGGAAACGTTTAGTTTAGCTGTTAATGAAGTTTCGTTTTTTTAGTGCTGAAAATTCATTGTCTGCTGGCGCTGTACACTTTTTCTATGTGTTGCAATATCTCATGAAGGAAATACTGGACAATCAAATTAATTACTTTCCAGGCTTCAGGATGCCTTTCTACACTATATAAAGGTGGAAATGTACATTGGAAACGTTTGGTTTAGCTGTTATAAAAGTTTGGTTTTTTAGTGCTGTAAATGCATTTTCAGCTCGCGCTGTACACATTTGCTATGAGAGGCATTATCTCAGAAGGGAAATATTGGACAATCAAATTAATGACTGCCCAGGCTTCAGGATGTCTTTTTACACTATATAAAGGTGGAAATTTACATTGGAAACGTTTGGTTTAGCTGTAATAAAAGTTTGGTTTTTTTAGTGCTGAAAATGCATTTTCAGCTCGCACTGTACACTTTTGCTATGTGAGGCATTATCTCATAAGGGAAATACTGGACAATCAAATTAATGACTGCCCAGGCTTCAGGATGTCTTTTTACACTATATAAAGGTGGAAATTTACATTGGAAACGTTTGGTTTAGCTGTTATAAAAGTTTGGTTTTTTAGTGCTGTAAATGCATTTTCAGCTCGCGCTGTACACATTTGCTATGAGAGGCATTATCTCATAAGGGAAATATTGGACAATCAAATTAATGACTGCCCAGGCTTCAGGATGTATTTTTACACTATATAAGGGTGGAAATTTACATTGGAAACGTTTAGTTTAGCTGTTAATGAAGTTTCGTTTTTTTAGTGCTGAAAATTCATTGTCTGCTGGCGCTGTACACTTTTTCTAAGTGTTGCAATATCTCATGAAGGAAATACTGGACAATCAAATTAATGACTTTCCAGGCTTCAGGATGCCTTTCTACACTATATAAAGGTGGAAATGTACATTGGAAACGTTTGGTTTAGCTGTTATAAAAGTTTGGTTTTTTAGTGCTGTAAATGCATTTTCAGCTCGCGCTGTACACATTTGCTATGAGAGGCATTATCTCATAAGGGAAATACTGGACAATCAAATTAATGACTTCCCAGGCTTCAGGATGCCTTTTTACACTCTATAAATGTGGAAATTTACATTGGAAACGTTTGGTTTAGCTGTTAATGAAGTTTCGTTTTTTTAGTGCTGAAAATTCATTGTCTGCTGGCGCTGTACACTTTTTCTAAGTGTTGCAATATCTCATGAAGGAAATACTGGACAATCAAATTAATGACTTTCCAGGCTTCAGGATGCCTTTCTACACTATATAAAGGTGGAAATGTACATTGGAAACGTTTGGTTTAGCTGTTATAAAAGTTTGGTTTTTTAGTGCTGTAAATGCATTTTCAGCTCGCGCTGTACACATTTGCTATGAGAGGCATTATCTCATAAGGGAAATATTAGACAATCAAATTAATGACTGCCCAGGCTTCAGGATGTCTTTTTACACTATATAAGGGTGGAAATTTACATCGGAAACGTTTAGTTTAGCTGTTAATGAAGTTTCGTTTTTTTAGTGCTGAAAATTCATTGTCTGCTGGCGCTATACACTTTTTCTAAGTGTTGCAATATCTCATGAAGGAAATACTGGACAATCAAATTAATGACTTTCCAGGCTTCAGGATGCCTTTCTACACTATATAAAGGTGGAAATGTACATTGGAAACGTTTGGTTTAGCTGTTATAAAAGTTTGGTTTTTTAGTGCTGTAAATGCATTTTCAGCTCGCGCTGTACACATTTGCTATGAGAGGCATTATCTCAAAAGGGAAATATTGGACAATCAAATTAATGACTGCCCAGGCTTCAGGATGTCTTTTTACACTATAAAAAGGTGGAAATTTACATTGGAAACGTTTGGTTTAGCTGTTATAAAAGTTTGGTTTTTTAGTGCTGAAAATGCATTTTCAGCTCGCACTGTACACATTTGCTATGTGAGGCATTATCTCATAAGGGAAATACTGGACAATCAAATTAATGACTTCCCAGGCTTCAGGATGCCTTTTTACACTCTATAAATGTGGAAATTTACATTAGAAACGTTTGGTTTAGCTGTTAATGAAGTTTCGTTTTTTTAGTGCTGAAAATTCATTGTCTGCTGGCGCTGTACACTTTTTCTAAGTGTTGCAATATCTCATGAAGGAAATACTGGACAATCAAATTAATGACTTTCCAGGCTTCAGGATGCCTTTCTACACTATATAAAGGTGGAAATTTACATTGGAAACGTTTGGTTTAGCTGTTATAAAAGTTTGGTTTTTTAGTGCTGTAAATGCATTTTCAGCTCGCGCTGTACACATTTGCTATGAGAGGCATTATCTCATAAGGGAAATATTGGACAATCAAATTAATGACTGCCCAGGCTTCAGGATGTCTTTTTACACTATATAAAGGTGGAAATTTACATTGGAAACGTTTAGTTTAGCTGTTAATGAAGTTTCGTTTTTTTTAGTGCTGAAAATTCATTGTCTGCTGGCGCTGTACACTTTTTCTAAGTGTTGCAATATCTCATGAAGGAAATACTGGACAATCAAATTAATGACTTTCCAGGCTTCAGGATGCCTTTCTACACTATATAAAGGTGGAAATTTACATTGGAAACGTTTGGTTTAGCTGTTATAAAAGTTTGGTTTTTTAGTGCTGTAAATGCATTTTCAGCTCGCGCTGTACACATTTGCTATGAGAGGCATTATCTCATAAGGGAAATATTGGACAATCAAATTAATGACTGCCCAGGCTTCAGGATGTCTTTTTACACTATATAAAGGTGGAAATTTACATTGGAAACGTTTGGTTTAGCTGTTATAAAAGTTTGGTTTTTTAGTGCTGTAAATGCATTTTCAGCTCGCGCTGTACACATTTGCTACGAGAGGCATTATCTCATAAGGGAAATATTGGACAATCAAATTAATGGCTGCCCAGGCTTCAGGATGTCTTTTTACTCTATATAAAGTTGGAAATTTACATTGGAAACGTTTAGTTTAGCTGTTAATGAAGTTTCGTTTTTTTAGTGCTGAAAATTCATTGTCTGCTGGCGCTGTACACTTTTTCTAAGTGTTGCAATATCTCATGAAGGAAATACTGGACAATCAAATCAATGACTTTCCAGGCTTCAGGATGCCTTTCTACACTATATAAAGGTGGAAATGTACATTGGAAACGTTTGGTTTAGCTGTTATAAAAGTTTGTTTTTTTAGTGCTGAAAATGCATTTTCAGCTCGCGCTGTACACATTTGCTATGAGAGGCATTGTCTCATAAGGGAAATATTGGACAATCAAATTAATGACTGCCTAGGCTTCAGGATGTCTTTTTACACTATATAAAGGTGGAAATTTACATTGGAAACGTTTGGTTTAGCTGTTATAAAAGTTTGGTTTTTTTAGTGCTGAAAATGCATTTTCAGCTCGCACTGTACACATTTGCTATGTGAGGCATTATCTCATAAGGGAAATACTGGACAATCAAATTAATGACTGCCCAGGCTTCAGGATGTCTTTTTACACTATATAAAGGTGGAAATTTACATTGGAAACGTTTGGTTTAGCTGTTATAAAAGTTTGTTTTTTTAGTGCTGAAAATGCATTTTCAGCTCGCACTGTACACATTTGCTATGTGAGGCATTATCTCATAAGGGAAATACTGGACAATCAAATTAATGACTTCCCAGGCTTCAGGATGCCTTTTTACACTCTATAAATGTGGAAATTTACATTGGAAACGTTTGGTTTAGCTGTTAATGAAGTTTCGTTTTTTTAGTGCTGAAAATTCATTGTCTGCTGGCGCTGTACACTTTTTCTAAGTGTTGCAATATCTCATGAAGGAAATACTGGACAATCAAATTAATGACTTTCCAGGCTTCAGGATGCCTTTCTACACTATATAAAGGTGGAAATTTACATTGGAAACGTTTGGTTTAGCTGTTATAAAAGTTTGGTTTTTTAGTGCTGTAAATGCATTTTCAGCTCGCGCTGTACACATTTGCTATGAGAGGCATTATCTCATAAGGGAAATATTGGCCAATCAAATTAATGACTGCCCAGGCTTCAGGATGTATTTTTACACTATATAAGGGTGGAAATTTACATTGGAAACGTTTAGTTTAGCTGTTAATGAAGTTTCGTTTTTTTAGTGCTGAAAATTCATTGTCTGCTGGCGCTGTACACTTTTTCTAAGTGTTGCAATATCTCATGAAGGAAATACTGGACAATCAAATTAATGACTTTCCAGGCTTCAGGATGCCTTTCTACACTATATAAAGGTGGAAATGTACATTGGAAACGTTTGGTTTAGCTGTTATAAAAGTTTGGTTTTTTAGTGCTGTAAATGCATTTTCATCTCGCGCTGTACACATTTGCTATGAGAGGCATTATCTCAGAAGGGAAATATTGGACAATCAAATTAATGACTGCCCAGGCTTCAGGATGTCTTTTTACACTATATAAAGGTGGAAATTTACATTGGAAACGTTTGGTTTAGCTGTTATAAAAGTTTGGTTTTTTTAGTGCTGAAAATGCATTTTCAGCTCGCACTGTACACATTTGCTGTGTGAGGCATTATCTCATAAGGGAAATACTGGACAATCAAATTAATGACTGCCCAGGCTTCAGGATGTCTTTTTACACTATATAAAGGTGGAAATTTACATTGGAAACGTTTGGTTTAGCTGTTATAAAAGTTTGGTTTTTTAGTGCTGTAAATGCATTTTCAGCTCGCGCTGTACACATTTGCTATGAGAGGCATTATCTCATAAGGGAAATATTGGACAATCAAATTAATGACTGCCCAGGCTTCAGGATGTCTTTTTACACTATATAAAGGTGGAAATTTACATTGGAAACGTTTAGTTTAGCTGTTAATGAAGTTTCGTTTTTTTTAGTGCTGAAAATTCATTGTCTGCTGGCGCTGTACACTTTTTCTAAGTGTTGCAATATCTCATGAAGGAAATACTGGACAATCAAATTAATGACTTTCCAGGCTTCAGGATGCCTTTCTACACTATATAAAGGTGGAAATTTACATTGGAAACGTTTGGTTAAGCTGTTATAAAAGTTTGGTTTTTTAGTGCTGTAAATGCATTTTCAGCTCGCGCTGTACACATTTGCTATGAGAGGCATTATCTCATAAGGGAAATATTGGACAATCAAATTAATGACTGCCCAGGCTTCAGGATGTCTTTTTACACTATATAAAGGTGGAAATTTACATTGGAAACGTTTGGTTTAGCTGTTATAAAAGTTTGGTTTTTTAGTGCTGTAAATGCATTTTCAGCTCGCGCTGTACACATTTGCTACGAGAGGCATTATCTCATAAGGGAAATATTGGACAATCAAATTAATGGCTGCCCAGGCTTCAGGATGTCTTTTTACTCTATATAAAGTTGGAAATTTACATTGGAAACGTTTAGTTTAGCTGTTAATGAAGTTTCGTTTTTTTAGTGCTGAAAATTCATTGTCTGCTGGCGCTGTACACTTTTTCTAAGTGTTGCAATATCTCATGAAGGAAATACTGGACAATCAAATCAATGACTTTCCAGGCTTCAGGATGCCTTTCTACACTATATAAAGGTGGAAATGTACATTGGAAACGTTTGGTTTAGCTGTTATAAAAGTTTGTTTTTTTAGTGCTGAAAATGCATTTTCAGCTCGCGCTGTACACATTTGCTATGAGAGGCATTGTCTCATAAGGGAAATATTGGACAATCAAATTAATGACTGCCTAGGCTTCAGGATGTCTTTTTACACTATATAAAGGTGGAAATTTACATTGGAAACGTTTGGTTTAGCTGTTATAAAAGTTTGGTTTTTTTAGTGCTGAAAATGCATTTTCAGCTCGCACTGTACACATTTGCTATGTGAGGCATTATCTCATAAGGGAAATACTGGACAATCAAATTAATGACTGCCCAGGCTTCAGGATGTCTTTTTACACTATATAAAGGTGGAAATTTACATTGGAAACGTTTGGTTTAGCTGTTATAAAAGTTTGTTTTTTTAGTGCTGAAAATGCATTTTCAGCTCGCACTGTACACATTTGCTATGTGAGGCATTATCTCATAAGGGAAATACTGGACAATCAAATTAATGACTTCCCAGGCTTCAGGATGCCTTTTTACACTCTATAAATGTGGAAATTTACATTGGAAACGTTTGGTTTAGCTGTTAATGAAGTTTCGTTTTTTTAGTGCTGAAAATTCATTGTCTGCTGGCGCTGTACACTTTTTCTAAGTGTTGCAATATCTCATGAAGGAAATACTGGACAATCAAATTAATGACTTTCCAGGCTTCAGGATGCCTTTCTACACTATATAAAGGTGGAAATTTACATTGGAAACGTTTGGTTTAGCTGTTATAAAAGTTTGGTTTTTTAGTGCTGTAAATGCATTTTCAGCTCGCGCTGTACACATTTGCTATGAGAGGCATTATCTCATAAGGGAAATATTGGCCAATCAAATTAATGACTGCCCAGGCTTCAGGATGTATTTTTACACTATATAAGGGTGGAAATTTACATTGGAAACGTTTAGTTTAGCTGTTAATGAAGTTTCGTTTTTTTAGTGCTGAAAATTCATTGTCTGCTGGCGCTGTACACTTTTTCTAAGTGTTGCAATATCTCATGAAGGAAATACTGGACAATCAAATTAATGACTTTCCAGGCTTCAGGATGCCTTTCTACACTATATAAAGGTGGAAATGTACATTGGAAACGTTTGGTTTAGCTGTTATAAAAGTTTGGTTTTTTAGTGCTGTAAATGCATTTTCATCTCGCGCTGTACACATTTGCTATGAGAGGCATTATCTCAGAAGGGAAATATTGGACAATCAAATTAATGACTGCCCAGGCTTCAGGATGTCTTTTTACACTATATAAAGGTGGAAATTTACATTGGAAACGTTTGGTTTAGCTGTTATAAAAGTTTGGTTTTTTTAGTGCTGAAAATGCATTTTCAGCTCGCACTGTACACATTTGCTGTGTGAGGCATTATCTCATAAGGGAAATACTGGACAATCAAATTAATGACTGCCCAGGCTTCAGGATGTCTTTTTACACTATATAAAGGTGGAAATTTACATTGGAAACGTTTGGTTTAGCTGTTATAAAAGTTTGGTTTTTTAGTGCTGAAAATGCATTTTCAGCTCGCACTGTACACATTTGCTAAGTGAGGCATTATCTCATAAGGGAAATACTGGACAATCAAATTAATGACTTCCCAGGCTTCAGGATGCCTTTTTACACTCTATAAATGTGGAAATTTACATTGGAAACGTTTGGTTTAGCTGTTAATGAAGTTTCGTTTTTTTTAGTGCTGAAAATTCATTGTCTGCTGGCGCTGTACACTTTTTCTAAGTGTTGCAATATCTCATGAAGGAAATACTGGACAATCAAATTAATGACTTTCCAGGCTTCAGGATGCCTTTCTACACTATATAAAGGTGGAAATTTACATTGGAAACGTTTGGTTTAGCTGTTATAAAAGTTTGGTTTTTTAGTGCTGTAAATGCATTTTCAGCTCGCGCTGTACACATTTGCTATGAGAAGCATTATCTCATAAGGGAAATATTGGACAATCAAATTAATGACTGCCCAGGCTTCAGGATGTCTTTTTACACTATATAAGGGTGGAAATTTACATTGGAAACGTTTAGTTTAGCTGTTAATGAAGTTTCGTTTTTTTAGTGCTGAAAATTCATTGTCTGCTGGCGCTGTACACTTTTTCTAAGTGTTGCAATATCTCATGAAGGAAATACTGGACAATCAAATTAATGACTTTCCAGGCTTCAGGATGCCTTTCTACACTATATAAAGGTGGAAATTTACATTGGAAACGTTTAGTTTAGCTGTTAATGAAGTTTCGTTTTTTTAGTGCTGAAAATTCATTGTCTGCTGGCGCTGTACACTTTTTCTATGTGTTGCAATATCTCATGAAGGAAATACTGGACAATCAAATTAATTACTTTCCAGGCTTCAGGATGCCTTTCTACACTATATAAAGGTGGAAATGTACATTGGAAACGTTTGGTTTAGCTGTTATAAAAGTTTGGTTTTTTAGTGCTGTAAATGCATTTTCAGCTCGCGCTGTACACATTTGCTATGAGAGGCATTATCTCAGAAGGGAAATATTGGACAATCAAATTAATGACTGCCCAGGCTTCAGGATGTCTTTTTACACTATATAAAGGTGGAAATTTACATTGGAAACGTTTGGTTTAGCTGTTATAAAAGTTTGGTTTTTTTAGTGCTGAAAATGCATTTTCAGCTCGCACTGTACACATTTGCTGTGTGAGGCATTATCTCATAAGGGAAATACTGGACAATCAAATTAATGACTGCCCAGGCTTCAGGATGTCTTTTTACACTATATAAAGGTGGAAATTTACATTGGAAACGTTTGGTTTAGCTGTTATAAAAGTTTGGTTTTTTTAGTGCTGAAAATGCATTTTCAGCTCGCACTGTCCACATTTGCTATGTGAGGCATTATCTCATAAGGGAAATACTGGACAATCAAATTAATGACTGCCCAGGCTTCAGGATGTCTTTTTACACTATATAAAGGTGGAAATGTACATTGGAAACGTTTGGTTTAGCTGTTATAAAAGTTTGGTTTTTTAGTGCTGTAAATGCATTTTCAGCTCGCGCTGTACACATTTGCTATGAGAGGCATTATCTCATAAGGGAAATATTAGACAATCAAATTAATGACTGCCCAGGCTTCAGGATGTCTTTTTACACTATATAAGGGTGGAAATTTACATCGGAAACGTTTAGTTTAGCTGTTAATGAAGTTTCGTTTTTTTAGTGCTGAAAATTCATTGTCTGCTGGCGCTGTACACTTTTTCTAAGTGTTGCAATATCTCATGAAGGAAATACTGGACAATCAAATTAATGACTTTCCAGGCTTCAGGATGCCTTTCTACACTATATAAAGGTGGAAATGTACATTGGAAACGTTTGGTTTAGCTGTTATAAAAGTTTGGTTTTTTAGTGCTGTAAATGCATTTTCAGCTCGCGCTGTACACATTTGCTATGAGAGGCATTATCTCAAAAGGGAAATATTGGACAATCAAATTAATGACTGCCCAGGCTTCAGGATGTCTTTTTACACTATATAAAGGTGGAAATTTACATTGGAAACGTTTGGTTTAGCTGTTATAAAAGTTTGGTTTTTTAGTGCTGTAAATGCATTTTCAGCTCGCACTGTACACATTTGCTATGAGAGGCATTATCTCATAAGGGAAATATTGGACAATCAAATTAATGACTGCCCATGCTTCAGGATGTCTTTTTACACTATATAAAGGTGGAAATTTACATTGGAAACGTTTAGTTTAGCTGTTAATGAAGTTTCGTTTTTTTTAGTGCTGAAAATTCATTGTCTGCTGGCGCTGTACACTTTTTCTAAGTGTTGCAATATCTCATGAAGGAAATACTGGACAATCAAATTAATGACTTTCCAGGCTTCAGGATGCCTTTCTACACTATATAAAGGTGGAAATTTACATTGGAAACGTTTGGTTTAGCTGTTATAAAAGTTTGGTTTTTTAGTGCTGTAAATGCATTTTCAGCTCGCGCTGTACACATTTGCTACGAGAGGCATTATCTCATAAGGGAAATATTGGACAATCAAATTAATGGCTGCCCAGGCTTCAGGATGTCTTTTTACTCTATATAAAGTTGGAAATTTACATTGGAAACGTTTAGTTTAGCTGTTAATGAAGTTTCGTTTTTTTAGTGCTGAAAATTCATTGTCTGCTGGCGCTGTGCACTTTTTCTAAGTGTTGCAATATCTCATGAAGGAAATACTGGACAATCAAATCAATGACTTTCCAGGCTTCAGGATGCCTTTCTACACTATATAAAGGTGGAAATGTACATTGGAAACGTTTGGTTTAGCTGTTATAAAAGTTTGTTTTTTTAGTGCTGAAAATGCATTTTCAGCTCGCGCTGTACACATTTGCTATGAGAGGCATTGTCTCATAAGGGAAATATTGGACAATCAAATTAATGACTGCCTAGGCTTCAGGATGTCTTTTTACACTATATAAAGGTGGAAATTTACATTGGAAACGTTTGGTTTAGCTGTTATAAAAGTTTGGTTTTATTAGTGCTGAAAATGCATTTTCAGCTCGCACTGTACACATTTGCTGTGTGAGGCATTATCTCATAAGGGAAATACTGGACAATCAAATTAATGACTGCCCAGGCTTCAGGATGTCTTTTTACACTATATAAAGGTGGAAATTTACATTGGAAACGTTTGGTTTAGCTGTTATAAAAGTTTGGTTTTTTAGTGCTGAAAATGCATTTTCAGCTCGCACTGTACACATTTGCTAAGTGAGGCATTATCTCATAAGGGAAATACTGGACAATCAAATTAATGACTTCCCAGGCTTCAGGATGCCTTTTTACACTCTATAAATGTGGAAATTTACATTGGAAACGTTTGGTTTAGCTGTTAATGAAGTTTCGTTTTTTTTAGTGCTGAAAATTCATTGTCTGCTGGCGCTGTACACTTTTTCTAAGTGTTGCAATATCTCATGAAGGAAATACTGGACAATCAAATTAATGACTTTCCAGGCTTCAGGATGCCTTTCTACACTATATAAAGGTGGAAATTTACATTGGAAACGTTTGGTTTAGCTGTTATAAAAGTTTGGTTTTTTAGTGCTGTAAATGCATTTTCAGCTCGCGCTGTACACATTTGCTATGAGAAGCATTATCTCATAAGGGAAATATTGGACAATCAAATTAATGACTGCCCAGGCTTCAGGATGTCTTTTTACACTATATAAGGGTGGAAATTTACATTGGAAACGTTTAGTTTAGCTGTTAATGAAGTTTCGTTTTTTTAGTGCTGAAAATTCATTGTCTGCTGGCGCTGTACACTTTTTCTAAGTGTTGCAATATCTCATGAAGGAAATACTGGACAATCAAATTAATGACTTTCCAGGCTTCAGGATGCCTTTCTACACTATATAAAGGTGGAAATTTACATTGGAAACGTTTAGTTTAGCTGTTAATGAAGTTTCGTTTTTTTAGTGCTGAAAATTCATTGTCTGCTGGCGCTGTACACTTTTTCTATGTGTTGCAATATCTCATGAAGGAAATACTGGACAATCAAATTAATTACTTTCCAGGCTTCAGGATGCCTTTCTACACTATATAAAGGTGGAAATGTACATTGGAAACGTTTGGTTTAGCTGTTATAAAAGTTTGGTTTTTTTAGTGCTGAAAATGCATTTTCAGCTCGCACTGTACACATTTGCTGTGTGAGGCATTATCTCATAAGGGAAATACTGGACAATCAAATTAATGACTGCCCAGGCTTCAGGATGTCTTTTTACACTATATAAAGGTGGAAATTTACATTGGAAACGTTTGGTTTAGCTGTTATAAAAGTTTGGTTTTTTTAGTGCTGAAAATGCATTTTCAGCTCGCACTGTACACATTTGCTGTGTGAGGCATTATCTCATAAGGGAAATACTGGACAATCAAATTAATGACTGCCCAGGCTTCAGGATGTCTTTTTACACTATATAAAGGTGGAAATTTACATTGGAAACGTTTGGTTTAGCTGTTATAAAAGTTTGGTTTTTTTAGTGCTGAAAATGCATTTTCAGCTCGCACTGTCCACATTTGCTATGTGAGGCATTATCTCATAAGGGAAATACTGGACAATCAAATTAATGACTGCCCAGGCTTCAGGATGTCTTTTTACACTATATAAAGGTGGAAATGTACATTGGAAACGTTTGGTTTAGCTGTTATAAAAGTTTGGTTTTTTAGTGCTGTAAATGCATTTTCAGCTCGCGCTGTACACATTTGCTATGAGAGGCATTATCTCATAAGGGAAATATTAGACAATCAAATTAATGACTGCCCAGGCTTCAGGATGTCTTTTTACACTATATAAGGGTGGAAATTTACATCGGAAACGTTTAGTTTAGCTGTTAATGAAGTTTCGTTTTTTTAGTGCTGAAAATTCATTGTCTGCTGGCGCTGTACACTTTTTCTAAGTGTTGCAATATCTCATGAAGGAAATACTGGACAATCAAATCAATGACTTTCCAGGCTTCAGGATGCCTTTCTACACTATATAAAGGTGGAAATGTACATTGGAAACGTTTGGTTTAGCTGTTATAAAAGTTTGTTTTTTTAGTGCTGAAAATGCATTTTCAGCTCGCGCTGTACACATTTGCTATGAGAGGCATTGTCTCATAAGGGAAATATTGGACAATCAAATTAATGACTGCCTAGGCTTCAGGATGTCTTTTTACACTATATAAAGGTGGAAATTTACATTGGAAACGTTTGGTTTAGCTGTTATAAAAGTTTGGTTTTATTAGTGCTGAAAATGCATTTTCAGCTCGCACTGTACACATTTGCTGTGTGAGGCATTATCTCATAAGGGAAATACTGGACAATCAAATTAATGACTGCCCAGGCTTCAGGATGTCGTTTTACACTATATAAAGGTGGAAATTTACATTGGAAACGTTTGGTTTAGCTGTTATAAAAGTTTGGTTTTTTAGTGCTGAAAATGCATTTTCAGCTCGCACTGTACACATTTGCTATGTGAGGCATTATCTCATAAGGGAAATACTGGACAATCAAATTAATGACTTCCCAGGCTTCAGGATGCCTTTTTACACTCTATAAATGTGGAAATTTACATTGGAAACGTTTGGTTTAGCTGTTAATGAAGTTTCGTTTTTTTAGTGCTGAAAATTCATTGTCTGCTGGCGCTGTACACTTTTTCTAAGTGTTGCAATATCTCATGAAGGAAATACTGGACAATCAAATTAATGACTTTCCAGGATTCAGGATGCCTTTCTACACTATATAAAGGTGGAAATTTACATTGGAAACGTTTGGTTTAGCTGTTATAAAAGTTTGGTTTTTTAGTGCTGTAAATGCATTTTCAGCTCGCGCTGTACACATTTGCTATGAGAAGCATTATCTCATAAGGGAAATATTGGACAATCAAATTAATGACTGCCCAGGCTTCAGGATGTCTTTTTACACTATATAAGGGTGGAAATTTACATTGGAAACGTTTAGTTTAGCTGTTAATGAAGTTTCGTTTTTTTAGTGCTGAAAATTCATTGTCTGCTGGCGCTGTACACTTTTTCTAAGTGTTGCAATATCTCATGAAGGAAATACTGGACAATCAAATTAATGACTTTCCAGGCTTCAGGATGCCTTTCTACACTATATAAAGGTGGAAATTTACATTGGAAACGTTTAGTTTAGCTGTTAATGAAGTTTCGTTTTTTTAGTGCTGAAAATTCATTGTCTGCTGGCGCTGTACACTTTTTCTATGTGTTGCAATATCTCATGAAGGAAATACTGGACAATCAAATTAATTACTTTCCAGGCTTCAGGATGCCTTTCTACACTATATAAAGGTGGAAATGTACATTGGAAACGTTTGGTTTAGCTGTTATAAAAGTTTGGTTTTTTAGTGCTGTAAATGCATTTTCAGCTCGCGCTGTACACATTTGCTATGAGAGGCATTATCTCAGAAGGGAAATATTGGACAATCAAATTAATGACTGCCCAGGCTTCAAGGATGTCTTTTTACACTATATAAAGGTGGAAATTTACATTGGAAACGTTTGGTTTAGCTGTTATAAAAGTTTGGTTTTTTTAGTGCTGAAAATGCATTTTCAGCTCGCACTGTACACATTTGCTGTGTGAGGCATTATCTCATAAGGGAAATACTGGACAATCAAATTAATGACTGCCCAGGCTTCAGGATGTCTTTTTACACTATATAAAGGTGGAAATTTACATTGGAAACGTTTGGTTTAGCTGTTATAAAAGTTTGGTTTTTTTAGTGCTGAAAATGCATTTTCAGCTCGCACTGTCCACATTTGCTATGTGAGGCATTATCTCATAAGGGAAATACTGGACAATCAAATTAATGACTGCCCAGGCTTCAGGATGTCTTTTTACACTATATAAAGGTGGAAATTTACATTGGAAACGTTTGGTTTAGCTGTTATAAAAGTTTGTTTTTTTAGTGCTGTAAATGCATTTTCAGCTCGCGCTGTACACATTTGCTATGAGAGGCATTATCTCATAAGGGAAATATTGGACAATCAAATTAATGACTGCCCAGGCTTCAGGATGTCTTTTTACACTATATAAAGGTGGAAATATACATTGGAAACGTTTAGTTTAGCTGTTAATGAAGTTTCGTTTTTTTAGTGCTGAAAATTCATTGTCTGCTGGCGCTGTACACTTTTTCTAAGTGTTGCAATATCTCATGAAGGAAATACTGGACAATCAAATTAATGACTTTCCAGGCTTCAGGATGCCTTTCTACACTATATAAAGGTGGAAATGTACATTGGAAACGTTTGGTTTAGCTGTTATAAAAGTTTGGTTTTTTAGTGCTGTAAATGCATTTTCAGCTCGCGCTGTACACATTTGCTATGAGAGGCATTATCTCATAAGGGAAATATTAGACAATCAAATTAATGACTGCCCAGGCTTCAGGATGTCTTTTTACACTATATAAGGGTGGAAATTTACATCGGAAACGTTTAGTTTAGCTGTTAATGAAGTTTCGTTTTTTTAGTGCTGAAAATTCATTGTCTGCTGGCGCTGTACACTTTTTCTAAGTGTTGCAATATCTCATGAAGGAAATACTGGACAATCAAATTAATGACTTTCCAGGCTTCAGGATGCCTTTCTACACTATATAAAGGTGGAAATGTACATTGGAAACGTTTGGTTTAGCTGTTATAAAAGTTTGGTTTTTTAGTGCTGTGAATGCATTTTCAGCTCGCGCTGTACACATTTGCTATGAGAGGCATTATCTCAAAAGGGAAATATTGGACAATCAAATTAATGACTGCCCAGGCTTCAGGATGTCTTTTTACACTATATAAAGGTGGAAATTTACATTGGAAACGTTTGGTTTAGCTGTTATAAAAGTTTGGTTTTTTAGTGCTGAAAATGCATTTTCAGCTCGCACTGTACACATTTGCTATGTGAGGCATTATCTCATAAGGGAAATACTGGACAATCAAATTAATGACTTCCCAGGCTTCAGGATGCCTTTTTACACTCTATAAATGTGGAAATTTACATTGGAAACGTTTGGTTTAGCTGTTAATGAAGTTTCGTTTTTTTAGTGCTGAAAATTCATTGTCTGCTGGCGCTGTACACTTTTTCTAAGTGTTGCAATATCTCATGAAGGAAATACTGGACAATCAAATTAATGACTTTCCAGGCTTCAGGATGCCTTTCTACACTATATAAAGGTGGAAATTTACATTGGAAACGTTTGGTTTAGCTGTTATAAAAGTTTGGTTTTTTAGTGCTGTAAATGCATTTTCAGCTCGCGCTGTACACATTTGCTATGAGAGGCATTATCTCATAAGGGAAATATTGGACAATCAAATTAATGACTGCCCAGGCTTCAGGATGTCTTTTTACACTATATAAAGGTGGAAATTTACATTGGAAACGTTTAGTTTAGCTGTTAATGAAGTTTCGTTTTTTTTAGTGCTGAAAATTCATTGTCTGCTGGCGCTGTACACTTTTTCTAAGTGTTGCAATATCTCATGAAGGAAATACTGGACAATCAAATTAATGACTTTCCAGGCTTCAGGATGCCTTTCTACACTATATAAAGGTGGAAATTTACATTGGAAACGTTTGGTTTAGCTGTTATAAAAGTTTGGTTTTTTAGTGCTGTAAATGCATTTTCAGCTCGCGCTGTACACATTTGCTATGAGAGGCATTATCTCATAAGGGAAATATTGGACAATCAAATTAATGACTGCCCAGGCTTCAGGATGTCTTTTTACACTATATAAAGGTGGAAATTTACATTGGAAACGTTTGGTTTAGCTGTTATAAAAGTTTGGTTTTTTAGTGCTGTAAATGCATTTTCAGCTCGCGCTGTACACATTTGCTATGAGAGGCATTATCTCATAAGGGAAATATTGGACAATCAAATTAATGGCTGCCCAGGCTTCAGGATGTCTTTTTACTCTATATAAAGTTGGAAATTTACATTGGAAACGTTTAGTTTAGCTGTTAATGAAGTTTCGTTTTTTTAGTGCTGAAAATTCATTGTCTGCTGGCGCTGTACACTTTTTCTAAGTGTTGCAATATCTCATGAAGGAAATACTGGACAATCAAATCAATGACTTTCCAGGCTTCAGGATGCCTTTCTACACTATATAAAGGTGGAAATGTACATTGGAAACGTTTGGTTTAGCTGTTATAAAAGTTTGTTTTTTTAGTGCTGAAAATGCATTTTCAGCTCGCGCTGTACACATTTGCTATGAGAGGCATTGTCTCATAAGGGAAATATTGGACAATCAAATTAATGACTGCCTAGGCTTCAGGATGTCTTTTTACAATATATAAAGGTGGAAATTTACATTGGAAACGTTTGGTTTAGCTGTTATAAAAGTTTGGTTTTTTTAGTGCTGAAAATGCATTTTCAGCTCGCACTGTACACATTTGCTATGTGAGGCATTATCTCATAAGGGAAATACTGGACAATCAAATTAATGACTGCCCAGGCTTCAGGATGTCTTTTTACACTATATAAAGGTGGAAATTTACATTGGAAACGTTTGGTTTAGCTGTTATAAAAGTTTGTTTTTTTAGTGCTGAAAATGCATTTTCAGCTCGCACTGTACACATTTGCTATGTGAGGCATTATCTCATAAGGGAAATACTGGACAATCAAATTAATGACTTCCCAGGCTTCTGGATGCCTTTTTACACTCTATAAATGTGGAAATTTACATTGGAAACGTTTGGTTTAGCTGTTAATGAAGTTTCGTTTTTTTAGTGCTGAAAATTCATTGTCTGCTGGCGCTGTACACTTTTTCTAAGTGTTGCAATATCTCATGAAGGAAATACTGGACAATCAAATTAATGACTTTCCAGGCTTCAGGATGCCTTTCTACACTATATAAAGGTGGAAATTTACATTGGAAACGTTTGGTTTAGCTGTTATAGAAGTTTGGTTTTTTAGTGCTGTATATGCATTTTCAGCTCGCGCTGTACACATTTGCTATGAGAGGCATTATCTCATAAGGGAAATATTGGACAATCAAATTAATGACTGCCCAGGCTTCAGGATGTCTTTTTACACTATATAAAGGTGGAAATTTACATTGGAAACGTTTAGTTTAGCTGTTAATGAAGTTTCGTTTTTTTTAGTGCTGAAAATTCATTGTCTGCTGGCGCTGTACACTTTTTCTAAGTGTTGCAATATCTCATGAAGGAAATACTGGACAATCAAATTAATGACTTTCCAGGCTTCAGGATGCCTTTCTACACTATATAAAGGTGGAAATGTACATTGGAAACGTTTGGTTTAGCTGTTATAAAAGTTTGGTTTTTTAGTGCTGTAAATGCATTTTCATCTCGCGCTGTACACATTTGCTATGAGAGGCATTATCTCAGAAGGGAAATATTGGACAATCAAATTAATGACTGCCCAGGCTTCAGGATGTCTTTTTACACTATATAAAGGTGGAAATTTACATTGGAAACGTTTGGTTTAGCTGTTATAAAAGTTTGGTTTTTTTAGTGCTGAAAATGCATTTTCAGCTCGCACTGTACACATTTGCTGTGTGAGGCATTATCTCATAAGGGAAATACTGGACAATCAAATTAATGACTGCCCAGGCTTCAGGATGTCGTTTTACACTATATAAAGGTGGAAATTTACATTGGAAACGTTTGGTTTAGCTGTTATAAAAGTTTGGTTTTTTAGTGCTGAAAATGCATTTTCAGCTCGCACTGTACACATTTGCTATGTGAGGCATTATCTCATAAGGGAAATACTGGACAATCAAATTAATGACTTCCCAGGCTTCAGGATGCCTTTTTACACTCTATAAATGTGGAAATTTACATTGGAAACGTTTGGTTTAGCTGTTAATGAAGTTTCGTTTTTTTAGTGCTGAAAATTCATTGTCTGCTGGCGCTGTACACTTTTTCTAAGTGTTGCAATATCTCATGAAGGAAATACTGGACAATCAAATTAATGACTTTCCAGGATTCAGGATGCCTTTCTACACTATATAAAGGTGGAAATTTACATTGGAAACGTTTGGTTTAGCTGTTATAAAAGTTTGGTTTTTTAGTGCTGTAAATGCATTTTCAGCTCGCGCTGTACACATTTGCTATGAGAAGCATTATCTCATAAGGGAAATATTGGACAATCAAATTAATGACTGCCCAGGCTTCAGGATGTCTTTTTACACTATATAAGGGTGGAAATTTACATTGGAAACGTTTAGTTTAGCTGTTAATGAAGTTTCGTTTTTTTAGTGCTGAAAATTCATTGTCTGCTGGCGCTGTACACTTTTTCTAAGTGTTGCAATATCTCATGAAGGAAATACTGGACAATCAAATTAATGACTTTCCAGGCTTCAGGATGCCTTTCTACACTATATAAAGGTGGAAATTTACATTGGAAACGTTTAGTTTAGCTGTTAATGAAGTTTCGTTTTTTTAGTGCTGAAAATTCATTGTCTGCTGGCGCTGTACACTTTTTCTATGTGTTGCAATATCTCATGAAGGAAATACTGGACAATCAAATTAATTACTTTCCAGGCTTCAGGATGCCTTTCTACACTATATAAAGGTGGAAATGTACATTGGAAACGTTTGGTTTAGCTGTTATAAAAGTTTGGTTTTTTAGTGCTGTAAATGCATTTTCAGCTCGCGCTGTACACATTTGCTATGAGAGGCATTATCTCAGAAGGGAAATATTGGACAATCAAATTAATGACTGCCCAGGCTTCAAGGATGTCTTTTTACACTATATAAAGGTGGAAATTTACATTGGAAACGTTTGGTTTAGCTGTTATAAAAGTTTGGTTTTTTTAGTGCTGAAAATGCATTTTCAGCTCGCACTGTACACATTTGCTGTGTGAAGCATTATCTCATAAGGGAAATACTGGACAATCAAATTAATGACTGCCCAGGCTTCAGGATGTCTTTTTACACTATATAAAGGTGGAAATTTACATTGGAAACGTTTGGTTTAGCTGTTATAAAAGTTTGGTTTTTTTAGTGCTGAAAATGCATTTTCAGCTCGCACTGTCCACATTTGCTATGTGAGGCATTATCTCATAAGGGAAATACTGGACAATCAAATTAATGACTGCCCAGGCTTCAGGATGTCTTTTTACACTATATAAAGGTGGAAATTTACATTGGAAACGTTTGGTTTAGCTGTTATAAAAGTTTGTTTTTTTAGTGCTGTAAATGCATTTTCAGCTCGCGCTGTACACATTTGCTATGAGAGGCATTATCTCATAAGGGAAATATTGGACAATCAAATTAATGACTGCCCAGGCTTCAGGATGTCTTTTTACACTATATAAAGGTGTAAATATACATTGGAAACGTTTAGTTTAGCTGTTAATGAAGTTTCGTTTTTTTAGTGCTGAAAATTCATTGTCTGCTGGCGCTGTACACTTTTTCTAAGTGTTGCAATATCTCATGAAGGAAATACTGGACAATCAAATTAATGACTTTCCAGGCTTCAGGATGCCTTTCTACACTATATAAAGGTGGAAATGTACATTGGAAACGTTTGGTTTAGCTGTTATAAAAGTTTGGTTTTTTAGTGCTGTAAATGCATTTTCAGCTCGCGCTGTACACATTTGCTATGAGAGGCATTATCTCATAAGGGAAATATTAGACAATCAAATTAATGACTGCCCAGGCTTCAGGATGTCTTTTTACACTATATAAGGGTGGAAATTTACATCGGAAACGTTTAGTTTAGCTGTTAATGAAGTTTCGTTTTTTTAGTGCTGAAAATTCATTGTCTGCTGGCGCTGTACACTTTTTCTAAGTGTTGCAATATCTCATGAAGGAAATACTGGACAATCAAATTAATGACTTTCCAGGCTTCAGGATGCCTTTCTACACTATATAAAGGTGGAAATGTACATTGGAAACGTTTGGTTTAGCTGTTATAAAAGTTTGGTTTTTTAGTGCTGTGAATGCATTTTCAGCTCGCGCTGTACACATTTGCTATGAGAGGCATTATCTCAAAAGGGAAATATTGGACAATCAAATTAATGACTGCCCAGGCTTCAGGATGTCTTTTTACACTATATAAAGGTGGAAATTTACATTGGAAACGTTTGGTTTAGCTGTTATAAAAGTTTGGTTTTTTAGTGCTGAAAATGCATTTTCAGCTCGCACTGTACACATTTGCTATGTGAGGCATTATCTCATAAGGGAAATACTGGACAATCAAATTAATGACTTCCCAGGCTTCAGGATGCCTTTTTACACTCTATAAATGTGGAAATTTACATTGGAAACGTTTGGTTTAGCTGTTAATGAAGTTTCGTTTTTTTAGTGCTGAAAATTCATTGTCTGCTGGCGCTGTACACTTTTTCTAAGTGTTGCAATATCTCATGAAGGAAATACTGGACAATCAAATTAATGACTTTCCAGGCTTCAGGATGCCTTTCTACACTATATAAAGGTGGAAATTTACATTGGAAACGTTTGGTTTAGCTGTTATAAAAGTTTGGTTTTTTAGTGCTGTAAATGCATTTTCAGCTCGCGCTGTACACATTTGCTATGAGAGGCATTATCTCATAAGGGAAATATTGGACAATCAAATTAATGACTGCCCAGGCTTCAGGATGTCTTTTTACACTATATAAAGGTGGAAATTTACATTGGAAACGTTTAGTTTAGCTGTTAATGAAGTTTCGTTTTTTTTAGTGCTGAAAATTCATTGTCTGCTGGCGCTGTACACTTTTTCTAAGTGTTGCAATATCTCATGAAGGAAATACTGGACAATCAAATTAATGACTTTCCAGGCTTCAGGATGCCTTTCTACACTATATAAAGGTGGAAATTTACATTGGAAACGTTTGGTTTAGCTGTTATAAAAGTTTGGTTTTTTAGTGCTGTAAATGCATTTTCAGCTCGCGCTGTACACATTTGCTATGAGAGGCATTATCTCATAAGGGAAATATTGGACAATCAAATTAATGACTGCCCAGGCTTCAGGATGTCTTTTTACACTATATAAAGGTGGAAATTTACATTGGAAACGTTTGGTTTAGCTGTTATAAAAGTTTGGTTTTTTAGTGCTGTAAATGCATTTTCAGCTCGCGCTGTACACATTTGCTATGAGAGGCATTATCTCATAAGGGAAATATTGGACAATCAAATTAATGGCTGCCCAGGCTTCAGGATGTCTTTTTACTCTATATAAAGTTGGAAATTTACATTGGAAACGTTTAGTTTAGCTGTTAATGAAGTTTCGTTTTTTTAGTGCTGAAAATTCATTGTCTGCTGGCGCTGTACACTTTTTCTAAGTGTTGCAATATCTCATGAAGGAAATACTGGACAATCAAATCAATGACTTTCCAGGCTTCAGGATGCCTTTCTACACTATATAAAGGTGGAAATGTACATTGGAAACGTTTGGTTTAGCTGTTATAAAAGTTTGTTTTTTTAGTGCTGAAAATGCATTTTCAGCTCGCGCTGTACACATTTGCTATGAGAGGCATTGTCTCATAAGGGAAATATTGGACAATCAAATTAATGACTGCCTAGGCTTCAGGATGTCTTTTTACAATATATAAAGGTGGAAATTTACATTGGAAACGTTTGGTTTAGCTGTTATAAAAGTTTGGTTTTTTTAGTGCTGAAAATGCATTTTCAGCTCGCACTGTACACATTTGCTATGTGAGGCATTATCTCATAAGGGAAATACTGGACAATCAAATTAATGACTGCCCAGGCTTCAGGATGTCTTTTTACACTATATAAAGGTGGAAATTTACATTGGAAACGTTTGGTTTAGCTGTTATAAAAGTTTGTTTTTTTAGTGCTGAAAATGCATTTTCAGCTCGCACTGTACACATTTGCTATGTGAGGCATTATCTCATAAGGGAAATACTGGACAATCAAATTAATGACTTCCCAGGCTTCTGGATGCCTTTTTACACTCTATAAATGTGGAAATTTACATTGGAAACGTTTGGTTTAGCTGTTAATGAAGTTTCGTTTTTTTAGTGCTGAAAATTCATTGTCTGCTGGCGCTGTACACTTTTTCTAAGTGTTGCAATATCTCATGAAGGAAATACTGGACAATCAAATTAATGACTTTCCAGGCTTCAGGATGCCTTTCTACACTATATAAAGGTGGAAATTTACATTGGAAACGTTTGGTTTAGCTGTTATAAAAGTTTGGTTTTTTAGTGCTGTAAATGCATTTTCAGCTCGCGCTGTACACATTTGCTATGAGAGGCATTATCTCATAAGGGAAATATTGGACAATCAAATTAATGACTGCCCAGGCTTCAGGATGTCTTTTTACACTATATAAAGGTGGAAATTTACATTGGAAACGTTTGGTTTAGCTGTTATAAAAGTTTGTTTTTTTTAGTGCTGAAAATGCATTTTCAGCTCGCACTGTACACATTTGCTATGTGAGGCATTATCTCATAAGGGAAATACTGGACAATCAAATTAATGACTGCCCAGGCTTCAGGATGTCTTTTTACACTATCTAAAGGTGGAAATTTACATTGGAAACGTTTGGTTTAGCTGTTATAAAAGTTTGGTTTTTTAGTGCTGAAAATGCATTTTCAGCTCGCACTGTACACATTTGCTATGTGAGGCATTATCTCATAAGGGAAATACTGGACAATCAAATTAATGACTTCCCAGGCTTCAGGATGCCTTTTTACACTCTATAAATGTGGAAATTTACATTGGAAACGTTTGGTTTAGCTGTTAATGAAGTTTCGTTTTTTTAGTGCTGAAAATTCATTGTCTGCTGGCGCTGTACACTTTTTCTAAGTGTTGCAATATCTCATGAAGGAAATACTGGACAATCAAATTAATGACTTTCCAGGCTTCAGGATGCCTTTCTACACTATATAAAGGTGGAAATGTACATTGGAAACGTTTGGTTTAGCTGTTATAAAAGTTTGGTTTTTTTAGTGCTGTAAATGCATTTTCAGCTCGCGCTGTACACATTTGCTATGAGAGGCATTATCTCATAAGGGAAATATTGGACAATCAAATGAATGACTGCCCAGGCTTCAGGATGTCTTTTTACACTATATAAAGGTGGAAATTTACATTGGAAACGTTTGGTTTAGCTGTTATAAAAGTTTGGTTTTTTAGTGCTGAAAATGCATTTTCAGCTCGCACTGTACACATTTGCTATGTGAGGCATTATCTCATAAGGGAAATACTGGACAATCAAATTAATGACTTCCCAGGCTTCAGGATGCCTTTTTACACTCTATAAATGTGGAAATTTACATTGGAAACGTTTGGTTTAGCTGTTAATGAAGTTTCGTTTTTTTAGTGCTGAAAATTCATTGTCTGCTGGCGCTGTACACTTTTTCTAAGTGTTGCAATATCTCATGAAGGAAATACTGGACAATCAAATTAATGACTTTCCAGGCTTCATGATGCCTTTCTACACTATATAAAGGTGGAAATTTACATTGGAAACGTTTGGTTTAGCTGTTATAAAAGTTTGGTTTTTTAGTGCTGTAAATGCATTTTCAGCTCGCGCTGTACACATTTGCTATGAGAGGCATTATCTCATAAGGGAAATATTGGACAATCAAATTAATGACTGCCCAGGCTTCAGGATGTCTTTTTACACTATATAAAGGTGGAAATTTACATTGGAAACGTTTGGTTTAGCTGTTATAAAAGTTTGGTTTTTTAGTGCTGAAAATGCATTTTCAGCTCGCACTGTACACATTTGCTATGTGAGGCATTATCTCATAAGGGAAATACTGGACAATCAAATTAATGACTTCCCAGGCTTCAGGATGCCTTTTTACACTCTATAAATGTGGAAATTTACATTGGAAACGTTTGGTTTAGCTGTTAATGAAGTTTCGTTTTTTTAGTGCTGAAAATTCATTGTCTGCTGGCGCTGTACACTTTTTCTAAGTGTTGCAATTTCTCATGAAGGAAATACTGGACAATCAATTTAATGACTTTCCAGGCTTCAGGATGCCTTTCTACACTATATAAAGGTGGAAATTTACATTGGAAACGTTTGGTTTAGCTGTTATAAAAGTTTGGTTTTTTAGTGCTGTATATGCATTTTCAGCTCGCGCTGTACACATTTGCTATGAGAGGCATTATCTCATAATGGAAATATTGGACAATCAAATTAATGACTGCCCAGGCTTCAGGATGTCTTTTTACACTATATAAAGGTGGAAATTTACATTGGAAACGTTTAGTTTAGCTGTTAATGAAGTTTCGTTTTTTTAGTGCTGAAAATTCATTGTCTGCTGGCGCTGTACACTTTTTCTAAGTGTTGCAATATCTCATGAAGGAAATACTGGACAATCAAATTAATGACTTTCCAGGCTTCAGGATGCCTTTCTACACTATATAAAGGTGGAAATGTACATTGGAAACGTTTGGTTTAGCTGTTATAAAAGTTTGGTTTTTTAGTGCTGTAAATGCATTTTCAGCTCGCGCTGTACACATTTGCTATGAGAGGCATTATCTCATAAGGGAAATATTGGACAATCAAATGAATGACTGCCCAGGCTTCAGGATGTCTTTTTACACTATATAAAGGTGGAAATTTACATTGGAAACGTTTGGTTTAGCTGTTATAAAAGTTTGGTTTTTTAGTGCTGAAAATGCATTTTCAGCTCGCACTGTACACATTTGCTATGTGAGGCATTATCTCATAAGGGAAATACTGGACAATCAAATTAATGACTTCCCAGGCTTCAGGATGCCTTTTTACACTCTATAAATGTGGAAATTTACATTGGAAACGTTTGGTTTAGCTGTTAATGAAGTTTCGTTTTTTAGTGCTGAAAATTCATTGTCTGCTGGCGCTGTACACTTTTTCTAAGTGTTGCAATATCTCATGAAGGAAATACTGGACAATCAAATTAATGACTTTCCAGGCTTCAGGATGCCTTTTTACACTATATAAAGGTGGAAATTTACATTGGAAACGTTTGGTTTAGCTGTAATAAAAGTTTGGTTTTTTAGTGCTGTAAATGCATTTTCAGCTCGCGCTGTACACATTTGCTATGAGAGGCATTATCTCATAAGGGAAATATTGGACAATCAAATTAATGACTGCCCAGGCTTCAGGATGTCTTTTTACACTATATAAAGGTGGAAATTTACATTGGAAACGTTTGGTTTAGCTGTTATAAAAGTATGGTTTTTTAGTGCTGAAAATGCATTTACAGCACGAAAAAAACAAACTTTTATAACAGCTAAACCAAACGTTTCCAATGTAAATTTCCACATTTATATAGTGTAAAAAGGCATCCTGAAGCCTGGGAAGTCATTAATTTGATTGTCCAGTATTTCCCTTATGAGATAATGCCTCACATAGCAAATGTGTACAGCGCGAGCTGAAAATGCATTTACAGCACTAAAAAAACAAACTTTTATAACAGCTAAACTAAACGTTTCCAATGTAAATTTCCACCTTTATATAGTGTAAAAAGACATCCTGAAGCCTGGGCAGTCATTAATTTGATTGTCCAATATTTCCCTTATGAGATAATGCCTCTCATAGAAAATGTGTACAGCGCGAGCTGAAAATGCATTTACAGCACTAAAAAACCAAACTTTTATAACAGCTAAACCAAACGTTTCCAATGTAAATTTCCACCTTTATATAGTGTAAAAAAAACATCCTGAAGCCTGGGCAGTCATTAATTTGATTGTCCAATATTTCCCTTATGAGATAATGCCTCTCATAGCAAATGTGTACAGCGCGAGCTGAAAATGCATTTACAGCACTAAAAAACCAAACTTTTATAACAGCTAAACCAAACGTTTCCAATGTAAATTTCCACCTTTATATAGTGTAGAAAGGCATCCTGAAGCCTGGAAAGTCATTAATTTGATTGTCCAGTATTTCCTACATGAGATATTGCAACACTTAGAAAAAGTGTACAACGCCAGCAGACAATGAATTTGCAGCACTAAAAAAACGAAACTTCATTTACAGCTAAACCAAACGTTTCCAATGTAAATTTCCACATTTATATAGTGTAAAAAGGCATCCTGAAGCCTGGGAAGTCATTAATTTGATTGTCCAATATTTCCCTTATGAGATAATGCCTCTCATAGAAAATGTGTACAGCGCGAGCTGAAAATGCATTTACAGCACTAAAAAACCAAACTTTTATAACAGCTAAACCAAACGTTTCCAATGTAAATTTCCACCTTTATATAGTGTAAAAAAAACATCCTGAAGCCTGGGCAGTCATTAATTTGATTGTCCAATATTTCCCTTATGAGATAATGCCTCTCATAGCAAATGTGTACAGCGCGAGCTGAAAATGCATTTACAGCACTAAAAAACCAAACTTTTATAACAGCTAAACCAAACGTTTCCAATGTAAATTTCCACCTTTATATAGTGTAGAAAGGCATCCTGAAGCCTGGAAAGTCATTAATTTGATTGTCCAGTATTTCCTTCATGAGATATTGCAACACTTAGAAAAAGTGTACAGCGCCAGCAGACAATGAATTTGCAGCACTAAAAAAACGAAACTTCATTAACAGCTAAACCAAACGTTTCCAATGTAAATTTCCACCTTTATATAGTGTAAAAAGATATCCTGAAGCCTGGGCAGTCATTAATTTGATTGTCCAATATTTTCCTTATGAGATAATGCCTCTCATAGCAAATGTGTACAGCGCGAGCTGAAAATGCATTTACAGCACTAAAAAACCAAACTTTTATAACAGCTAAACCAAACGTTTCCAATGTAAATTTCCACAATTATATAGTGTAAAAAGGTCTCCTGAAGCCTGGGAAGTCATTAATTTGATTGTCCAGCATTTCCATTATGAGATAATGTCTCACATAGCAAATGTGTACAGCGCGAGCTGAAAATGCATTTACAGCACTAAAAAAACAAACTTTTATAACAGCTAAACCAAACGTTTACAATGTAAATTTCCACCTTTATATAGTGTAAAAAGGCATCCTGAAGCCTGGAAAGTCATTAATTTGATTGTCCAGTATTTCCTTCATGAGAAAATGCAACACTTAGAAAAAGTGTACAGCGCCAGCAGACAATGAATTTGCAGCACTAAAAAAACGAAACTTCATTAACAGCTAAACCAAACGTTTCCAATGTAAATTTCCACATTTATATAGTGTAAAAAGGCATCCTGAAGCCTGGGAAGTCATTAATTTGATTGTCCATTATTTCCCTTATGAGATAATGCCTCACATAGCAAATGTGTACAGCGCGAGCTGAAAATGCATTTACAGCACTAAAAAAACAAACTTTTATAACAGCTAAACTAAACGTTTCCAATGTAAATTTCCACCTCTATATAGTGTAAAAAGGTCTCCTGAAGCCTGGTAAGTCATTAATTTGATTGTCCAGTATTTCCCTTATGGGATAATGCCTCACATAGCAAATGTGTACAGCGCGAGCTGAAAATGCATTTACAGCACTAAAAAAACAAACGTTTATAACAGCTAAACCAAACGTTTCCAATGTAAATTTACACCTTTATATAGTGTAAAAAGGCATCCTGAAGCCTGGAAAGTCATTAATTTGATTGTCCAGTATTTCCTTCATGAGATATTGCAACACTTAGAAAAAGTGTACAGCGACAGCAGACAATGAATTTGCAGCACTAAAAAAACGAAACTTCATTAACAGCTAAACCAAACGTTTCCAATGTAAATTTCCACATTTATATAGTGTAAAAAGGCATCCTGAAGCCTGGGAAGTCATTAATTTGATTGTCCAGTATTTCCTTCATGAGATATTGCAACACTTAGAAAAAGTGTACAGCGCCAGCAGACAATGAATTTGCAGCACTAAAAAAACGAAACTTCATTAACAGCTAAACCAAACGTTTCCAATGTAAATTTCCACATTTATATAGTGTAAAAAGGCATCCTGAAGCCTGGGAAGTCATTAATTTGATTGTCCAGTATTTCCCTTATGAGATAATGCCTCACATAGCAAATGTGTACAGTGCGAGCTGAAAATGCATTTACAGCACTAAAAAAACTAACTTTTATAACAGCTAAACTAAACGTTTCCAATGTAAATTTCCACCTTTATATAGTGTAAAAAAGACATCCTGAAGCCTGGGCAGTCATTAATTTGATTGTCCAATATTTCCCTTATGAGATAATGCCTCACATAGCCTTTACAGCACTAAAAAACCAAACTTTTATAACAGCTAAACCAAACGTTTCCAATGTAAATTTCCACCTTTATATAGTGTAGAAAGGCATCCTGAAGCCTGGAAAGTCATTAATTTGATTGTCCAGTATTTCCTTCATGAGATATTGCAACACTTAGAAAAAGTGTACAGCGCCAGCAGACAATGAATTTTCAGCACTAAAAAAACGAAACTTCATTAACAGCTAAACCAAACGTTTCCAATGTAAATTTCCACATTTATATAGTGTAAAAAGGCATCCTGAACCCTGGGAAGTCATTAATTTGATTGTCCAGTATTTCCCTTATGAGATAATGCCTCACATAGCAAATGAGTACAGCGCGAGCTGAAAATGCATTTACAGCACTAAAAAACCAAACTTTTATAACAGCTAAACCAAACGTTTCCAATGTACATTTCCACCTTTATATAGTGTAAAAAGGCATCCTGAAGCCTGGGAAGTCATTAATTTGATTGTCCAGTATTTCCCTTATGAGATAATGCCTCACATAGCAAATGTGTACAGTGCGAGCTGAAAATGCATTTACAGCACGAAAAAAACAAACTTTTATAACAGCTAAACCAAACGTTTCCAATGTAAATTTCCACATTTATATAGTGTAAAAAGGCATCCTGAAGCCTGGGAAGTCATTAATTTGATTGTCCAGTATTTCCCTTATGAGATAATGCCTCACATAGCAAATGTGTACAGCGCGAGCTGAAAATGCATTTACAGCACTAAAAAACCAAACTTTTATAACAGCTAAACCAAACGTGTCCAATGTAAATTTCCACCTTTATATAGTGTAGAAAGGCATCCTGAAGCCTGGAAAGTCATGAATTTGATTGTCCAGTATTTCCTTCATGAGATATTGCAACACTTAGAAAAAGTGTACAGCGCCAGCAGACAATGAATTTGCAGCACTAAAAAAACGAAACTTCATTTCCAGCTAAACCAAACGTTTCCAATGTAAATTTCCACATTTATATAGTGTAAAAAGGCATCCTGAAGCCTGGGAAGTCATTAATTTGATTGTCCAGTATTTCCCTTATGAGATAATGCCTCACATAGCAAATGTGTACAGCGCGAGCTGAAAATGCATTTACAGCACTAAAAAAACAAACTTTTATAACAGCTAAACTAAACGTTTCCAATGTAAATTTTCACCTTTATATAGTGTAAAAAGACATCCTGAAGCCTGGGCAGTCATTAATTTGATTGTCCAATATTTCCCTTATGAGATAATGCCTCTCATAGCAAATGTGTACAGCGCGAGCTGAAAATGCATTTACAGCACTAAAAAACCAAACTTTTATAACAGCTAAACCAAACGTTTCCAATGTAAATTTCCACCTTTATATAGTGTAGAAAGGCATCCTGAAGCCTGGAAAGTCATTAATTTGATTGTCCAGTATTTCCTTCATGAGATATTGCAACACTTAGAAAAAGTGTACAGCGCCAGCAGACAATGAATTTGCAGCACTAAAAAAACGAAACTTCATTAACAGCTAAACCAAACGTTTCCAATGTAAATTTCCACCTTTATATAGTGTAGAAAGGCATCCTGAAGCCTGGGCAGTCATTAATTTGATTGTCCAATATTTCCCTTATGAGATAATGCCTCTCATAGCAAATGTGTACAGCGTGAGCTGAAAATGCATTTACAGCACAAAAAAAACAAACTTTTATAACAGCTAAACCAAACGTTTCCAATGTAAATTTCCACCTTTATATAGTGTAAAAAGACATCCTGAAGCCTGGGAAGTCATTAATTTGATTGTCCAGTATTTCCCTTATGAGATAATGCCTCACCATAGCAAATGTGTACAGCGCGAGCTGAAAATGCATTTACAGCACTAAAAAACCAAACTTTTATAACAGCTAAACCAAACGTTTCCAATGTAAATTTCCACCTTTATATAGTGTAAAAAGGCACCCTGAAGCCTGGGAAGTCATTAATTTGATTGTCCAGTATTTCCCTTTTGAGATAATGCCTCACATAGCAAATGTGTACAGCGCGAGCTGAAAATGCATTTACAGCACTAAAAAACCAAACTTTTATAACAGCTAAACCAAACGTTTCCAATGTAAATTTCCACCTTTATATAGTGTAAAAAGGCATCCTGAAGCCTGGGAAGTCATTAATTTGATTGTCCAGTATTTCCCTTATGAGATAATGCCTCACATAGCAAATGTGTACAGCGCGAGCTGAGAATGCATTTACAGCACTAAAAAAACAAACTTTTATAACAGCTAAACCAAACGTTTCCAATGTAAATTTCCACCTTTATATAGTGTAGAAAGGCATCCTGAAGCCTGGAAAGTCATTAATTTGATTGTCCAGTATTTCCTTCATGAGATATTGCAACACTTAGAAAAAGTGTACAGCGCCAGCAGACAATGAATTTGCAGCACTAAAAAAACGAAACTTCATTAACAGCTAAACCAAACGTTTCCAATGTAAATTTCCACATTTATATAGTGTAAAAAGGCATCCTGAAGCCTGGGAAGTCATTAATTTGATTGTCCAGTATTTCCTTCATGAGATATTGCAACACTTAGAAAATGTGTACAGCGCCAGCAGACAATGAATTTGCAGCACTAAAAAAACGAAACTTCATTAACAGCTAAACCAAACGTTTCCAATGTAAATTTCCACATTTATATAGTGTAAAAATGCATCCTGAAGCCTGGGAAGTCATTAATTTCTTTGTCCAGTATTTCCTTCATGAGATACAGCAACACTTAGAAAAAGTCTGTGTGACAGCCTGGAGAGACTGCTGACAGGAGGGAATAGACCCCACTGGGGCTGACATGGGCTAGCTACCCATGCTGGCAGTCTCTGACACTGTGTTCAGTTTGTTGGAGACACCCGCCAAGTGCTACAGAAAGTCTACAAAGAATGACACCCCTACAGCCTGCGAGAGCGGGGGCGCAAGATGGCTCAATGACTGACCACACGGTTACAGACCTAGGAACAAACATGACTACGAGCAAGAACACGGTGCATGAGACAATGGCAGCAGGACACTCACTTCAGGTCTGCACCTGTGGCTGGGCAAAAGTAACATCAGTTACAGGGTTGAAGATCCACCAAGGAAAGAAGCGGTGTTTGGGAAAGCCGAGTCAAGGGCCTCGCATTGACCAATACTTCTTACGAAGTAATGCGTCAAATCAGTCGAGTGAAGCACAGCGACGGGAAAAAACCCAAAGTTCGCAGAGCATCAGCCCCCCTGTCACTGAGGAGGGTATTATAAACACAGAATTGCAGGAGGTAGAACCCACTCAGCCACAGAGACCTCCCAAAGAGAACAAGATCAAAGGGCACAGACAGAGTGTGAGGTGGCCCAAAACTATTGAGAAGAGAGAGTGGGAAACCGTCAATAACGACCTGGTGAAAATGTTGGAGCAACAAGTGGGCACTGCAGAGAGAAAGCTGGAACACATCGGTGACATCATCTACCACTATGGAGAGGAGCGCTTTGGAGTGAACAGCTGGAAAACCACCAACAAAATACCACCACCAACCAAACCTAGGAGGCAACAAGAGATAGAGAGACTGATCAGGGAAAGAAGGGACCTGCGGAAACAGTGGAGAAAAGCCTCTGATCCAGAGAGAGAAGGTCTCATGCTGCTCCATGGGGACATCAAGCTCCGGTTGAAAACCTTACGAAGAGCAGAGAACTTGAGGAAACTTCGCAGGAAGAAGGAACACACAAGAACCCTGTTCTATAAAAATCCCTTCAAGTTTGTCAAAGATCTCTTCGCTAAGGACAAAAGCGGGTTCCTGCAAACTTCAAAGAAGGAACTTGAAGAGCACCTGGAAAAGGTCTACCAAGACACGAAAAGGCATGAACAGCTAGCCATCCCACATGATATCCCCCCCATTCGACCACCAGAGGTCAACATCGAGACCGGCCCTCCAAAATGGAAAGAAGTGGAGAACATGGTGGGCGTGCAAGATCAGGATCTGCACCAGGACCAAATGGAGTGTCATATAAGCTCTACAAGAACTCACCAGATGTCCTACGCTATCTTTGGAGGCTAATGAGAATCGTCTGGCAGAAGGGGATAATACCAAAGGCATGGCGAAGGGCTGGAGGTGTACTAATTCCAAAAGAGAAGGACGCAGATATCAGTCAATTTCGGCCAATCAGCCTTCTCAACGTTGAAGGGAAAATCTTTTTCAGCGTCTTGACACACACCACCTACCTGGAGAAAAAACGAGTACATTGACACATCCGTACAAAAGGCTGGAATTTCTGGATTCTCTGGCTGCTTGGAGCACACCAGTATGATCTGGCATCAGATTCAAGCAGCGAAGAAGAACAAAGGGGATCTTCATGTCATCTTTCTCGACCTAGCCAATGCCTTTGGTTCAGTTCCGCATAGCCTTCTCTGGGAGTCCTTCAACTTCTTCCGCGTTCCAACATCCATCACTACCTTGGTAAAATTCTACTTTGAAGACCTGCAGCTGTGCTTCACAACACCCGACTTCAAAACATCATGGCAGCAAGTAGAAGTAGGCATCATGGCAGGTTGCACGATCTCACCCCTGGCCTTTACAATGGCCATGGAGGTCATCATCAGGGCCTCAAAATGGGTGGCGGGGTGAGCGAACCAGGAACGGGATCCGCCTTCCACCGTCCGAGTATATATGGACGACATGACCACTCTGACCACCACTGCAGCTTGCACCAGGCGGCTACTTGGTAAGCTGCAGGAAAACATCAGCTGGGCCCGGATGAAAATCAAGCCGAACAAGTCACGTAGCATCTCGATAATCAAGGGAGAGCTAAAAGACGTGAAGTTCTGCATTGGTGACGAACCAATACCAACGGTGGCAGAACAACCTGTCAAAAGCCTGGGCAGATGGTATGACTCAAGTCTTAAGGATAAAAACCAGGTGCAGCAGCTAAGACAGGATATCATCAACGACCTGAACAACATCAACAAGACTCCACTACCAGGGAAGCTCAAGCTCTGGTGTCTGCAATTTGGGCTTCTCCCTCTCGTGATGTGGCCACTCACTGTCTACGAGGTCCCACTAACAACTGTGGAGAAGATGGAGCGAGCCATCACAGTATATGTGAAACAGTGGCTTGGTGTCCCACGCTGTCTGAATAACATCAGCCTCTATGGCAAAGGAGTCCTCGAACTGCCCATCACAAGTCTCACTGAAGAATACAAGTGCTCTAAAGTGAGACTACAGATGACGCTGACGGACTCCAGAGACCGGACCATCAGTGAAACGGCACCACCCCTGTCAACTGCACGGAAATGGACACCATCCAGTGCAGTGCAGCATGCCACAGCAGCCCTGAGGCACAGCGATATTGTGGGACACGTCCAGAGGGGAAGAGGAGGCTTTGGCCTTACAGCAAGCAAACCAACTTGGTGTAAGGCCTCAACCGCAGAGAGGAAAAAAATGGTCGTGGAGGAGGTGCGCCGCCAGGAAGAGGCTGAAAGGTCTGCAAAGGCTGTCTCGCTTGCCAAGCAGGGACAGTGGATGAGGTGGGAAGGCCTGGAGAAAAGAAAGCTTGGCTGGAGGGATCTCTGGGAGATGGAAGCTAGCAACATCAGCTTCATCATCAGAGCTACCAATGACGTGCTGCCATCCCCAAAAAACCTCCACCAGTGGTATGGCGAAGATCCAACCTGTGCCCTCTGCCCAACACCAGCAACTCTCAAACACATCCTGACTGGTTGTAAGACCAGCCTCACACAAGGCCGCTATACCTGGAGGCACAACCAGGTCCTCAAGAGCTTGGCAGCAGTGCTTGAAAGCAGGAGAACTACCATCAACTCCTTGCCCTTAAGAGCCACCACTACCATTACAGCACCAAAATTTGTCCGAGAGGGACAGGAAAAGCCCAACCATCCTTTTCTCAAGCCAGAAGTTGGTCAGCTAACCAAGGCTCGGGATTGGAAGATGCTGGTCGATATAGGTCAGCAAATAATCTTCCCAGCAGAGATTGCAACCACCACCCTAAGGCCAGACTTAGTGCTGTGGTCCCATTCATTGAAGACTGTCTACATTGCAGAGCTCACAGTCCCGTGGGAAAATGCAGTTGAAGAGGCCTATGAGCGTAAGAAGTTGCGCTACACTGAACTGGCGGCGGACGCACAACAACGAGGGTGGAAAGCCAAGGTCTATCCCGTCGAAGTTGGATGCAGAGGGTTTCTGGCCTCATCAACCATCAAGCTGCTGAAAGACCTGGGAATCCATGGACAGGCTCTGCGGCACACAGTCAGATCGCTCTCTAAAGCGGCTGAAAGAAGCAGCCAGTGGATCTGGATGAAGAGGAAGGACCCCTACTGGGCTCATAGATCAGCAACATGACCCCCGTCCCCCCTCCCCATCCCACCACTAATCTGCGTCATCCCACTTGAGTACCCAGGGCAGAACCATCCACCACAGTTAATTGGGCATGGGACATAAGCGCGGGCGTGATCAACCGGCCGCTGGCCACCATCGATGAGGGTGTCTAGTGATAAAGGCCGAAACACCCAGTGATTTGATGGAACACTACTGACGATGTGTCCCAAATTGACATCTTTCCCATTCCAACCATGAGACACAACCCCCATGCCACTCTCCATAGCAAGCCTAACCTCATGAGAATACCATCTATCGGCACAATGGACAGTTTACCATCACGTCCATGTTTTTATGATTCTGCTATGTGAGGCATTATCTCATAAGGGAAATACTGGACAATCAAATTAATGACTGTCCAGGCTTCAGGATGTCTTTTTCCACGATATAAAGGTGGAATCTTTCATTGGAAACGTTTGGTTTAGCTGTTATAGAAGTTTGGGTTTTTATTGTGCTGCAAATGCATTTTCAGCTTGCGCTGTGCACATTTGCAAAGTGAGGCAATATCTCATAAGGGAAATACTGGACAATCAAATTAATGACTGTCCAGTCTTCAGTATGTCAGTTTACACTATATAAAGGAAGAAATTTACATTGGAAACGTTGAATTAAGCTGTTATAGAAATGTGGTAGTTTAGTACTGCAAATGCATTTTCAGCTCGCGCTGTACACATTTTCTAAGTGAAGCATTATCTCATGAGGGAAAGACTGGACAATCAAATTAATGACTGTCCAGTCTTCAGTATGTCAGTTTACACTATTGTTAGGTTGAAGATATATTTTATCCCATATTTTACTCTATTAGTATTGCAAAAGAATTGTTCCACAGTGTGACCTATGTTTGACCATATGGATGAGAAGACTTCAAGAGAAGCGGATGCCTGAAGACAGGATCAACGTCTACAACATCAAAGGAGGTGTGCCGAGACACACCTCTGAACCAAAAGGACTGAGACTTTAGTGCCAGAGCACTAAAAGGCATATCTGCCTTTTCAATCAGTAAATGACTGCCATTGATGTCTGTCTTTCCTCTTGTGTCTGAAATGTTTACATGTTCCTGCTGGTGCTCCCCCCTTCGTTCCTTAGTGCAAATACATTGTATTGTTTAGGGACTTCCCAAATAAAATAGAGGGCTCGGCGGAGTGTGCTCCAGAACGAAGTTGGAGATGTAACTGAGCACACCTCCGTTCGTTCTCCTCGCGAGTAAAAGATCAACTCTTGTCTTCCTTTCATTCATTTTGCCTTTGTTCAGTGAATGCTTAGGTGATTGAACCTGACATTATTTTGGTCCTTCGAGCGGGAAGCCAAGATACCTGAGGATTCCAGCGGGTGTGGTGAACTCCAGAAAGACCATGGCCATGGCAGGCTCACTAGAGAGAGCCTAAAAATCCTTTTCCAGGACTGGACCTCACCCCACCAGCTGGGATCTGACGGTTGACGGCGATCCAATGGAGGGAAGACAACAGTGGTGAGATATTTTTTTTTAGGGGGGAAGTGACTGACTGGAGGTCATTGCGCGTTAAGAATAAATAAATAAGTGTTCAGAATAAATAAATGAGCATTAAGAATAAATAAATAAAAATAAAACATAAAAAAGAAAAAAAAGCAAAGAAAGACATGAAGTAGAGATGAAATAAGAAAAGAGAAAGAAAGAAAGATAGAGAAAAGAGAAAGAAATTGTGTATAGATAAGAAATCCTGTGCATACTAGTCGATGGCAGGTCCATGAAGGACAGTGGAGTGAGAAATAGAAAAACCCTGTGAATACTAGTCAATGGCAGGTATATGACGGCGGAGTCCGAGAAATTCCGTGGAGAAAGTAGGACGGCGGAGTCTGTGTGTACACTTAAATTCCGTGTGTGAATGTTTGCGCAAACCGTATGTAAAGTGAGTGAACGGTGTGATTGGGGATTACAAATACCACTTGGTATTTTATCCGATGTAATACAGTAGGGTTGTACACAGCAGACTGGTGTGGATGCAAAGGCAATAATTCTCCACCTGAAAAGGTTGAATTGAGAATTACCACAACAGGAAATTTGAGTTGCTGTCCTACTGATGAGAAACCAGTTTTTAGAACACCTTAGGTGTTGACAAACTGGTCCAAATTTTCTAAAATGGGGATATTAGGTAGTAAAATAAAACCCAGGGATACGCTGCAGTGTAGAGATTGGAAGTTCATCGAAAAACAGGATCCTGATAAAACTCAGTATTTAGATACATGGATAACTGAACATGGCTTTAATGGTCAGTTAAATACACAAAAAATAGCCGCATTGCAGGGATCAATCATAGGAAAGACGAAAAAGACCCCAAAAAGATGAAGAAAAATGGCTTTGAGGAAACAGAATATTGGATGAGGGTAGCCTTAAAAAGAGAAGAGGGATACAGGAAACAAAAAGAGAATGAAAACAAAATAAGCAAAGGAAAGGAATGCGAAAAGTCAGATAGAGCAAATTACACTGAAATAGGAAGAGTAAAACAAAAGGATGATGAGACTTTTGAGCAACACAAAGTGAGAATGACAGCTGTGTTTAAAAATCACAGCGGGCTACAGGAAAATGGTAATGTAAATGGGCCATTTCAACAGCAGTTGAAGAATGCTTTACATGCAGGCTCAAGAGAGGTAATTCATAAGTGGGTAAATAAACATTTCCTTTGCCTGCCAACAGGTACCCTGGAGGAGTATGTAAATCACGCCCTCCATGCTGAGAAGATAGAAAATAAAAAGAAGCAGAGGTCTATAGACAGGACAGGTCAGGTAGGACAGGTAGGACAGGAGGTCTTTTATCGAGGTGGAAAGGGCCTAGGTAGCTTTAGAGGACAAAGGGGCAGACGACAGAGAGGAGGAAGAATAGGAAGAGGAGCAAACAGGCAAAATACATCAGGCTGCTGGCGTTGTGGTAAAGAAGGCCATATAGCAAGAGATTGCCCTGAGAAAAAGCAACCTTCAGCATGACTAGGATAGGAAGCATCTAAACAGGATTTAGAGGCTGATCAAGGAACAGATGAGTTTCTAGATGAAGAGGTCCTCCTAAATTTACAAGAGATATTGGCCTTTGATGAAATAACTGAGCTGAAATAACCTTATTGGTAAATGGGTCACCAATTACCTTTTTATGTGACACTGGTGCATGTAGGATTGCTTGTAATAAATTAATTCCAAATGATAGAGCAAGAGAAATGTGTCATAGTCAGATTTGCAAGTGGAAAACTGTCTAGAGTAAAAGAATTAGAACCTGTGTGGTTGAGGGACCCAGAAGGACACTGAGTTGGTTGCATGAATTGAAATTAGGTTTACTTTTACAGAACAATGAGAGCCCAAGTTGTGGGGATGTGATTAATTTACAGAAAAAGATTATTGATGGCACAATTTATACTTACATGATCCGACAGACAAGGTATATCATTCTGATGATGGGTTTTACTTAATTGTATACTTGTGTCTTTTTCAGAAAGAGAGGAGTAGGTGTTGTGAAATCTTAATTGAATGAAGAAGTGAGCATGAGAAACCCTTGTAGGAGCATAGGTGTTTCCTGATTTTGTAGTTTTTGATTTGATACCTTGATAGTTTTGAGTGGCTTTGGTAAGGCTACAGTGAATTTGGAAAATTAAAAAAAAAAAAGGAGTGAGGAAAGTTTGACAGAGGGCAATGGGTATTGGTGTAATCGTAACTCATGAGTGTGCTGTAACAAAGAGTTAACAGCTCTTTGAAGTTAGATGCTCGTTCCCAAGTAGGGGGAGGAAGTCAGAGAGAGAGTTTGGTGATTGAAGAAGGTGTGACTTGAACAAATGAATAAGGATAAGAATTAGGTTCTGCTGTAAGGATGATTTGAAGAAATAAATATGTTATGTTTCATACTTCAGTTGATGATCTTTCTATTAAGGTAACTGTAGTTAGTAACTGGAATGAAATGCACAGATGGAAATGACACGGAAAAAAAAGATGGTAATTTGATAAGAAGGGCTAGTATTTACATTAGAAATAGAAATAGAAATAGAAATAGAAATCCCTTTATTGTCATTGTACTCAAGTGTGCAACGAGATTAGAGGGCTCCCCTCTCCAGTGCAATACAACAATAATACAGACAAATATATAAATTAGATAAATAAATAAGACTGAATAGGGCATATAGAAACACATCACAATGCTGTTTTGCAAGGTTAGGGTGGTCTCGTGTGTGTGTGAGAGTTCAGTATGGAGATGGCTCTCGGAAAGAAACTGTTTCTCAGTCTATTGGTCCTTGATTTGATGCATCTGTAGCGCCTGCCAGAGGGCAACAGGTCGAACAGGTGTGAGTTTGGGTGGGTATTGTCTTTGACGATGTTGAGAGCCCTTCTGAGGCACCGGGCGGTGTAGATGTCCGACAGCGAGGGGAGAGGGCAGCCAATAATCCTTTGCGCTGTTTTGACTGTCCTCTGGAGCCTCACTCTGTCCGCCTCAGTGCAGCCGCTGTACCAGGTGGAGACAGAGTACGTCAGCAGGCTCTCGATGGACGAGTGGTAGAAGGCCAGCAGCAGCTTCCTGTCCAGGTTGAATTTCCTGAGGACTCTCAGGAAGTGCAGACGTTGGCGGACCTTCTTTACCACTGCTGTGGTGTTGTGACTCCAAGAAAGGTCATCGGAGATCTGTACTCCCAGGAACTTGAACGTGTGGACCCTCTCCACACACACGCCTTCGATGCAGAGGGGGGGCGGCAGCGTCTTGTTCCTCCTGAAGTCGACGACAATCTCCTTTGTTTTAGCAGAGTTAAGGTGCAGTCTGTTGTCCTTGCACCAAGTTGTCAGTCTCTTTACCTCCTCTCTGTAGGCTGTCTCGTAACCTTCCGAGATCAGACCGACCACTGTCGTGTCGTCAGCAAACTTGACGATGGTGTTGTTGCCGTGGGCCGGGCTGCAGTCGTAGGTGTAGAGGGCGTACAGGAGAGGGCTCAGCACGCATCCTTGGGGGGAACCGGTGCTCAGCATGAGGGTGGAGGACGTGTAGGGGCCGAGCAACACAGTCTGGGGTCTGTTGGTCAGAAAGTCCTTAATCCAGATGCGTGTGAGGGCAGGGAGGCCGAGAGTGTCCAGTTTGGCGACGAGGATGTCTGGGATGATCGTGTTGAATGCCGAGCTGTAGTCCACAAAGAGCATCCTTGCATAGCTCCGCTGTTGTTCCAGGTGGCCCAGTACAACATGCAGAGCAGTGTCGATGGCGTCCTCAGTGGATCTGTTAGCCCGGTATGCAAACTGGTAGGGGTCCAGAGTGGGAGGAAGGCAGTCCCTGATGTGCTGGAGAACCAGCCTCTCGAAGCACTTCATAATGACTGGTGTGAGAGCAACAGGACGGTAGTCATTCAGGTGGACGGCTGGTGACTTTTTGGGGACAGGAATAATGGTGGAGGTTTTCAAGCAGGAGGGGATGACTGCCTGAGCCAGGGAGCGGTTGAAGATCCTGCAGAAAACATGTGACAGTTGGTGGGCACATGCTCTGAGGACCTTGCCTGGTATTCCGTCGGGTCCAGTAGCTTTTCCTGGGGTTGACCGTGTTCCTCTACGATGAGTGGGGGGGAGTTGGAGCTTGAAGTGCGGGGGTGTGATGGTTGGGGCGAGTCAAAGCGAGCGAAGAAGCAGTTAAGCTCCTCTGCCAGCGATGCACTCGGGTCTACAGAGGTCGTGCTGCTGCCACGGAAGTTGGTGATGCTCCGTAGACCCTGCCACACCTCCCGTGGTCTGTTACTGGCAAGGTGGGCCTCCAGCCTCCCCTTGTAGGTTGCCTTTGCTAGCTTGATGCCTTTGCTCAGGTCAGCACGAGCCACCCTGTACTGGGCTTTGTCGCCTGACCTGAAGGCAGCGTCACGGGCCTTGAGGAGAGCGCGAACCCTGCTGGACATCCAGGGCTTCGCATTTGGGAAGGTCCGTATAGTCTTTTGTTGGGACACAGTTTCCATGCAGAACTTGATGTAGTCCAGTACACAATGCGTGTAGACATCAAGGTCCTGATGATCAAAGAGGTCCCAGTTTGTGTCATGAAAGCAGTCCTGTAATTCACTCATGGCGTCGTCACGCCAGGTTTTCACAGTCTTTGTGGTAGGCCTGAATCTGCGCCTGAGAGGGGTGTACGCAGGTGCGAGCTGCAAGGACAGGTGGTCTGACTGGCCGAGGGGGGCGAGTGGGAGGGCTCTGTATGCGTGCTTGATGTTCGAGTACACATGGTCGAGAGTGTTGTCTCCCCTCGTCGGGCACTTGACATGCTGGTGAAACTCTGGGAGTACAGTCTTTAAATTGGCCTTATTAAAGTCTCCCGCTACAATGTGACCGCCATCAGGGTGCGCCCGCTGATGTTTATTGATGACGCACGCGAGTAGCGAGAGCGCCGTGCTAGTGCTAGCGTCGGGAGGGATGTAAACAGCTGTGAGAATCACTACCGTTAGCTCCCTCGGGAGAAAATAAGGCCGGCATTTAACGGACATGAACTCGATGTCGGGGGAAGAGTGCTTCTCGACGATCGTGCTATCGCCGCACCAGTTCTCATGCACGTAAACACAGAGCCCCCCGCCCCTCCTCTTACCGGTGTCCCTCGTCCGATCCGCGCGATGTAGCGAGCGCCCGGCCAGCTGGATGCTAGCGTCGGGGACGTCTGCGTGCAGCCAGGTTTCCGTGACGACGATCACACTGCTATCGCGCACATAGCGGTTTCCCAGGATTTGTAATCCCAGGTCGTCGATTTTGTGGACCACGGATCTGGCGTTGGTGAGGTGCAGACTCGGTAGTGGTTGCCTATGGGGCTGCCGTCGCAGCCGTTGCAAGACACCGGACCTGCAGCCTCGCTTCTGCTTCCTCTCTCTGCGTCGCCTGCGCCGCCTCCCGGTCCCGATGACCAGCCACGGTGAGCCGGGCAGCCTCGCCAGTTCGTTCGGAATTTTGCGATCATAGCAAAATTCCTCTGTGATGGTTATTTCGCATCGATATCCAATGTTCACGATGTCCTGGCGGGTATATCGATGTTGTGCCTCAGTTGATGCCAATAAGAGCAAGCAAACACTAATAAAAAGTAATAAGGAGCACTGTGAGGGGGAGCTGTTAGCCGCTGCGTCCATGCGCGCCGCCATCTTAACATCCAAGGAATTAAAGCAGAGAAGAAATTAGAGACTACAAATAACATTGATGTGTACTTGTTCACTTTGAGGTAGAACTGGTTGAAGTAAAATGAGTCATAAAGTCAGAAAAATAGGAAATAAAAATAAAATTAACATGCTTAAGATTAACAAATTATTGTAAAGTCTGAGTTCCAAATTATGCAGAAATTACTGTGCCACTGAGTAAAATGATGAATGAGGAAAACCTCTAAATGACATTGTCCTTACACTGGACTGATAAAGCATATTCAGCTTTTGTGAAAGGAAACAAGTGTTCGTATTAAGTATGGCACTGACCCTTTGTCCAGATGCAAAAGGCCTTAGTTTTAGTGTAGAAACATGGAGATAAGATGAAACCAATCGCATACTTCTATTCCAAACTAGACAACGTAGAATGTGCATTGAAGCACTGCATGAGAACAGTTAATGCAGTATCTATTGCTGTAGATATAAGATTAAGATAAAGATGGTCTTTTATTAGTCCCACAATCTGGAAATTGCAGAAACAAGTGCAACCATAGTTTTGTTCCATCCTCTGGTTTTGAGAGTACCACGTGCGGTTTCTGCATTGCTTTTGCTGATGAACATGACGTTTTTGTCACCGGCGGGACATTTATAGTGTATGAATACATTGTTATCAAAACCACATCTGATTATAGAGAGATGTACAACATTAAACCCGGCTGTCATTATTATGTCAGGAGGATGGTACAAAACTAGATTGTTATGAGTTAGTAGAAAAAAGTAACCAAAAGTAAAGGCATCAAAAAGATTCGCCTTCAGAAAACGGAGAAGTGCTATTTGTAGATGGAAATAAATAAATAAATAAATAAATAAAATACTGTAGTTGTATCAAATGACACTGGGAAAAAGAACTTAGCAGTTACTCCTCAAATTACTCAGCTCATGCAACAGAATTAGTATCTTAAACAAAAGCGTGTAAACTAAAGAGAGTAAATTGTGTTACTATTTACACATATAGTCGTCTTAAAATGTGTAGCGCATACATTGCATAAGTGTTTTCCTTGAATACACATTGCAGACAATACAGCTAAAGAAGCTGTTGCGGACATACACGTTTTAGTGATAGAAGTCCCAAAGTTAAACAAAGGCTTTGGAGGAAAATGGTGTAACATCGCTACGTGATCTCTGTATGACCAAACAATAATCTTTACAAATGGGCTGCTATATTGAGTCATGGGATAACACATGTCTCAACAGGGGAAATGGTGCATCAGATATTACGTTATTATACGGCTTACGGCTTTAATGCTTATTCGAAACATTTTTGTAGGGCATGTTTAACGTGTGCGAAACACAATTCACAAGGTAATTTGAGTCCACGCAGAGGACGCTTTCCTACACCACAATATCCATTTCAAATTATTCATATGGACTTATTTGATAAAAACCAAAGTGAAGAAAAAAAATAAAATAAATGTTTGGTCATAGATGTGAATTCGAAATGGTTAGAACTCTTTCTAACCAACAAATCCAGATGCATTGACAGTGGCAAAAGTACTTTGTAAGGATATCATTCCGAGATATGGTATTCCTGAAAATAATAAACAGTGATAATAGTACCCATTTTGTTAACTAACTTGTGAAAGAGATAGGAATGTTTCACGTTGATTTGAAAGATAATTGTGCTTACCACCCTCAAAGCTCTGGATTGGTGAAAAGAATGAACAAAAAAAAAAAAAGTGAAAAGGCTATGCATTGAGGAAACGGGGAGGCAGTGGACACAGTGTATGGAAATTAGTAAAACTGTTTGTAAAAACGACAAGCACTGTGACTTTCCATTGAATGTTATGCGAGTCGCCTCTCTGTCCACTTTTAAACCTCGCTTGAAGATGAATATTCGGGCCTTTGACTCAGCATGAGACTGTTGCTGTTCTGTTGTTTTTCTGGTATCTACTGTAAATGTGTTTATGTGAGTTAATTTGAGTTATATACAGAGAGTTGCACTGTATTGTATTTCATTGTATTTAGGACCGAGACGTTGTAAAACATTGTTTGGAAGGCCTTATAGAATACCTCAAATTTAAGAACAAATGGGAAATAGATGCTGAAGCAACTTTAGCTGACTACATGTGAAAAGTGTTAGAAAAACAAAGACAGGCACAAATTTAGAGTGGTGAGGATCTTTCTGTCTCCTAGCAGGGCACTAAACTAGTGGAGCCAGGAGACTGGATGCTTGAAAGAAGTTTGAAGATAAGACATATGTAATTACCCAAGGGGGAATGCCATGTTTAGTTTTATTGACAGCTCTCACAGCTGTAAATATAGTAGAAGAGTCAACATTGGTTCATTTGACACATGTAATAAGGTCATTTTGGTTGAAATCTCCTACAAAGGAGATGAGCGGAAGTCTGATGATAGGGTGGTCTTATTTCATAAGACACCAGACTAAGTAGAGGGGATATTTCAGACAAAATGACCCTGAAGTGGTTAAAAGCAGCTGTTCTATGTTGGATGTATACAATTTTATTCTGATATTTTTGTTGTTGTGTTATATGTGGGAACAACCCAGAGTTACATAAACAAACTATGATGTGACTATAGTACAATACCAACAGTAAGAATCCCAATTACTAATCAAAATGGATTTGCAAACACCAAGCAGATAATTGAAAAAAAAAAAGTGATGGGACATATTTGTGGAGCTTGGACGACATGTTGATAGATTTGAGTTGGAACCATGAGTAATACTCAAGTGGGCAACTATTGGTCCACAGAACAAAGTTACAGGAGAAAGTCTGTACTTTCGTGAAAAGATAGCAATTGGACAACGAGATATCCAAAATAAGCAAATGAAATTGTATTATTGATATTATATTAATGCTTATCTTGATAATACATGTATGGATTGGGTCAGCGTGTATCCTGTGACTAGAGTTGATGTAGATGAACATGTTTTCTATGATAGTTGCTCTTGAAAATTTAAATAGCATTAATGTTGCTGACAGAGCTAAGCGGTTAGGAATCTTTTCACCACCACTGTGTCTGGTTTTGATAGTGGTTGAAATAAACTTCAATCACTATCAAGAGGGGAAATCTGGTGGTGGTGTGGATATGATAGATCATTTGATAAATCACCCAAAAATGTAAAAGGTTTTGAGACTTAGTGCATATCTGTATGTGTTTTTCATAACTAGGCCCTGCTTATAGATTATTGGTAGTTTCTGGAGAGTGCCATTTCACAAAATGTAATTGATTGATCGTAAATGGTATGTTTTATATTGTTTGTTAATAAACTGTGTGAACTGTCCAATGTCATGACAGGACATCGGTGACGTTAAAAAAGAGAAAGCAGAGTATCACGGCAAAAAAAAAAAAAAAAATGATTCAACATACATGGAAGCCATCGGTGTTCTCCTTAGTGTAAGTAAGTAAGTAAGTGTAAATTAACAGATCAAGTAACAGGATTTGAGTCCTCGAACGAAGAACAAAGAACGCAGACAGGTCAACTGCATCATCACAACGTGCAAAAATTAGGTAATTGGACGCAAAGTGGGTTTGAAACTGTGCATGAACGGCTATCAACCAATCTCTAATGGCATTCCGAAACAGGATGACTGTTGATGTACTGTTGGATGAGAGAGGTGGTGTTTGTGCTATGTTCGGTGAACAATGTTGCACATTTATTCCCAACAACACAGCGGTGGGTGGTCGTCTAACCAGGGCCATAGAGGTCTCAGGACTCTTCATGGTAAAATGAAAGGACAACTGGTCTGTGTATATATATATATATACACATATATATACACATATATATATATATATATATATATATATATATATATATATATATATATATATATATATTTGTTACTTTGGAATAAAGACATTAAATTGATGTAATTTTGTTTTAGAAAAATGCTGTAGTTTTTTTCTCTGAATACAACCTACAAACGGTTAAAAAGGACATTCTGAAATGTTTTTTTTTTGGGCTATCAAATATTTAGTTTGACACTCAAACCGCACACTATTCGTGTCAATTTGTTTGGTTCTATCTCCATGAGTATTTTTTTGTGGTGCATCAAAAGCGTGTTTTAACTTACTTAGGTAAGACAGGTTTAGTGGAGAGATGAGGCCAAACAGCATCACACATCTATGTGCAAGAGATGGCAACTGACAAAGAACCTTCACACCTACAATAACTGCCCCGATGTAATGTGGTGGCTGAAGATCCTCTTCCTCCCGGACAACAAACACCACCATGGTGCACTTGGCAGGCTCTTGATCCAATTCATCCTACAGACCACCATGATAAAAGACAAATTCATTAGAGTTATTTAGATTAAATTTTTTTCCACCATGAAAAAAAAACAAACAACATATATGTGTGTGTGTGTGTGTGTGTGTGTGTGTGTGTGTGTGTGTGTGTGTGTGTGTGTATATATATATATATATATATATATTTTTTTTTTTTTTTTGGAAGCATCTTTCAGGACACTCAAGGCCGCTGTACAGAGTAAAATACGAAAGTAAAAACACAAATACGGGTAGAAACACCAACACGTAAATCAAGCAGGATAAAATACAATAAAGTGGATGAGGGACATATCTGGAATTGGAGAGAGTAATTAAGGCGGAACAGATTGGTTTTGAGTTTAGTTTTAAACACAGGGAGGGTGGTGCAATTACAGAGGTCAGGTGGAGAGAGTTCCAGAGCTGGAGAACCGAATCGCTGAAGGCTCTGTCCCCCATGGTGGCAGGCAAGGGGTGGAGTGAGGAGGATGAAGACCGGAGAGCGCGGGATGGAGTGGGAATATGGATGATGTCTGAAAGGTAGGGAGGGGCGAGGTTGTGAAGAGATTTGAAAGTCATGTGTCATGTCATTATCCACACCGCTTATCCGGTACAGGGTCACGGGAGGGTGCTGGAGCCTATCCCAGCTGACTACGGGCGAAAGGCGCACTACACCCTGAACTGGTCGCCAGCCATAGATTTGAAAATATATAGAAGAATTTTGAAAATGATTTGTTGATTGACTGGAAGCCAGTGGATCTGCTGAAGGATGGGGGGTTGATGTGATAGGTGGAAGGTGATTGGAATCCATTGCACATCCTTGAGGCACCCTAAAGCTCCCGTATGTCTGTCACTGAGTCTTGAATTTTTACTTAGTAAACTGAATTTGAGCATATGCAGTATTGAATTTTTGGTGAGGAGACCTTTTTTTTGAGGAATTAAAAACGCATTTTAAAGTCCTACATTCAAGTTTATTGGGATATAGTTCTTAACAAAAACATTATGATCGAAAAATTCAGAATCAAATTAAAAATATACAATTTATGTAATTCGAATTCAGTTTTTCAATTCAATAATTCAGTGTTCAATTCAAAACATTCAGGTTTCAATTCAAATATCAAAGTTAAGATATTCACATTCAAATAACCAATATTCAGATTTAGTTTCAAGTGGGACAAATATCAGACCATAGTCCAGCAATTAATCCAAACTCTGTGTCAAATTAAGTGATGATTGTACTGCCTTTATTATTTTAGAGGAGGAGTAATACCTGCTGCTGTATCTTCTAGTGCTGGACGATTAATCAAAATTTAAATCGTGATTTAGATTTCTTAATTTTGAAAATGTTCTAATTGAGGGAAAAATGTTTCAGATTAAGAAAGAGTTCAAACAAATTACATATGTTCAATTTGAGAGAACCTGGCTAACCAAGATGGAACTTTACACCCTGGAATTGAAGGAGATACTTGGAAAAAAAGGCCGAGTTACTGGCACTGAAATAAGACCTATGCTCAGTTCACTCAGTCATGTAAGAGGGTTGTGTTTTATTACTGCAAATAGAATTTGCATCAAACTATTTTGGATAAGTCCATCATAAGCATTAACAGAATAAAACAATAAAAGATCTGTTAGAGCTTATGGATATCTTGCTATTTTTTTTATTTAAAGTTGAGATGCACTTTTTGGGATGTAAGCAATGCATATGTGAGCTTTTATTTATTTAAGACACTTAATCATCTTGTGTCTTTTTAAATAGCAAAACGTTGAAGCTGGAAGGGAGGGCATAATCCATTCCTTGATGAAATTCCTCGGACAGTCTGCAGAGGAACTTATCACGGACTACCAGGTAAATTACAACAGTATTACGTTTTTAAAGCTGCAATTAACTCATAGACTGTGCAGCAAACATTTTTATTTGTCACAATATTCAAATAAATTAATTGCTGCCAGTATGTGACCTGCTCTGGCTAAAGGGTTGGCATTTGGCAAAGGTTACTTTCGGGTAATTGACAAAATAAATCAGAAGGTCCAAAGTTTCGATTTTGAGATTTCTACAAAAATCCTATCCTTGAGGTTGAGGTTTCTATTTTAATTTCCGTTTTCATTGCCCTTTTTATTTATTTTTTTATTCTCATATATGCTGTTATAAACATGTAATGCAGATTGCAAATACTGTCACATATCACTGGTGTCCGGCTGAAACATGTTGTCATAATTTGAGTAATTTCATGTTTTTCTAGATCTAATCTATTGGTCAATCCACACGAGTGGGTGTTACTTGTAAATATTACTGACCAATCTCAAATGTTGAAAATGGTTTGCTCTCTTTGGATGATGCAGTGTTAATGATTGCAAAAACGTGCCATTGGAAGTCTCCTGCAAGGTGAAGATTCTGGAGCTTCTTGGATACTGCCTGAAGACAGCGATATTCAGAACTATAAAAAGCAAACACAAATTTGGGACATTATGCACCTAACCATGGATGTATATGCTCTTTCAGGAAGTCAGCAGAGAACAAGCAAAAGAGGACCAGGCCAAGCAAGTACTGAAGGTCTATGTCAGGGGTGTCAAACTCATTTTTATGGACGGGCCACATCGTAGTTGTGGTTTCCCTCAGAGGGACTGTGAACCCATATAAATTGATTGGAAAGCCAGTTTTGAAATCAGAAGCTAGTAAGTAATTGTTCAACAATTTTTCAATTTATTTTAAAAGGGGAGGATTGGTAACAAATAATTGGCAATATCTCATATCTCAGTGTTGTTGTGAAGAAAATATGCTAGAAACAGGAAGTTGATGCAGATGATTTGCCCTTTGCGGGCAACATAAAATTAGGTTGTGGGCCAGATCTGGCCCCGGGCCTTGAGTTTGACACACGTACTCTATGTCTTCCAAGCAAGTGAGGGACAAGAAGACACATCCCATGCCTCTGTTTCCATTGTTGCTTAAGAAAATGAGGTTGTGGAAATGTTGCCAGTCTCCTGCTCATGGGAATTAACTATGCGCTGAACTTACTAAATTTGCAGTACCCGTTTGAGGTGCATCAGAAGCTCTTTCTTGAGATAGATGGCCTGAAACTTGCACTCGGAGTCCATTCCCTGACTCTCCATTGAATGTTAGGCAAGCCCCCTCTCTGTCCACTTTTAAAACGTTTTGAAGACACATTTTTATTCTTTAGCTTTCGACTCAACATGTGACTGTCGTTGTTCTTCTTGTATCTACTGTACGTGTTTTAATTTGTGTTCTAATTTCCTGCTAATTTATACAACACCGTATGAAAAACACTTTGTTACAGCTCCAACTATTATAATTGCAAGTTATTTGTACATGGGTATTTCTTGTTTCGTGGACTAATACTGTGCGCAAATGCAAATGCTCGGCCTTTTATCACAAAAAATGTCCGAAGGGCAAGATCTTAATTCCTCCTCTAATATAAAACCTTCCCGAAGAACAAATCGTATAATTCTAACTTGCTAGATTTAGTCCAATGCACGATACATTTAGGCTAACTCGACGTCGCTCCAGTCAGTAAAGCACGCTTTATGGTTCACCAAAATGCATACCGTGAAATTCTTACCTTGTTTATGCGACGAGGATATTATCCCGTAAGGAGTTACACTGACGCTGTACTGCTTCTTTTTGTATTTCTCTGTTCAGGTCGTCCCTCCCGCATTTCGCCCAAAGTCAGACGGGATAGGCGGCAGCACCTCCCCGCAAGCCAGTACAAGATAGGCGGTGTGGAAGATAAAGATAACACGTCCCTCCGTTTGGATCGGGTATTGTGTTTTCTTTAGAGCTTTTGGTTCGTGTGCACTGTGCAACACAGTCTGAGCGCAAATACAAATGCTCGGCCTTTTATAAATAAAAAAAAAATCCGAAGAACAAGACCATCCTCGTCTAATATAAAACCTTCCCGATGAACGAACCTTATAAAACTTGCCCTCCGTCACAGCAAAACAATTTCTGCAACAATTTCATAATCCATTTGTAAAAAGACAACGGTAAGATTTCGTCCAGTGTACGATCAGTTTAAGCAAACTGGGTTTAGCTAGTCAGTAAAACACTCTTTATAGTGTAGCAACGTTAGTAACGCTAAATTCTTACCTAGTTTATGAGACGAGTGCTGTACTTGACTATTTTTTGTAATTTATTATTATTTTTTTTTTTTAATGCTTTATAGAGCAAATTGCACCTATGACAGTTGTTATTACCACAGAAGCCATCTCAAATGGTTGCAAACTCTGAGGGTGACTTTGAACCGGAAGTCCCGCCTCAATCGTCATCTGATTGACAGCGGAATCCTGGAGCCAGAGAAGAGAAAAGAATCAGACACGAAGTTGAAGAAGCGGAAAAAAAATAAACATCGAATCTCCAAGTTCTCGCAACGAGGGTGACTGTTGGGGTCTGGAGAAGTGACCGGGAGATGGAGAGCCCCGTATTTTGGTCTTGGTAAGAGGGTAACTCACTTGATGTTGACGAGGGAACCTATGCCGCTATGCTATATACCGGCGTGAGAAAACTACGGCCCGGGGGCCACATGCGGCCCGTTAAACGTTTTAATCCGGCCCGCCGAATTTGAAAAAAAAAAAAAAAAACCTTGTTAATGTTTTATTTTCAAAATAGTGTGGTTTTTCAAAGACAAGCTTTTGTTCACTTTCATTTAAAATTAAATGTATTTTTTTTCTCAGATGAGATGAGGTTACCAAAACACTCCATCCATCTGCTCCTGGTCCAGCCCCTCTGTCAAATTTTAGAACCCATTGTGGCCCGCCAATAAAAAAGTTTTCCCACCCCTGCTATATACTATAAGCTATGTTAATGTCGTCAGGCCATTATAGAGTATTTCTTCTGACATTTTGAAGGAGAAATAATACTCAACGTTTTATTTTTTTATGATGTTTGAGGCATTCTGACTGAAATACAGTTCAATTGAGGTTACCAGTAGTCATTTCCATTACCTGTCAATGTAAATTAGAATGTAACTTACTACAGTGAACCCTCGGTTATCGCGGTTAATGGGGACCGAGACCACCCGCGAAAACTGAAAATCCGCGAAGTAGCGGCGCACCTTCAAAAATGCTTAAAAAAAAAAAAGTGCGAAGTAGCGGCGCACCTTCAAAAATGCTTTAAAAAAAAAGTGCGAAGTAGCGGCGCACCTTCAAAAATGCTTAAAAAAATAAATAAATAAAATAATAATATATATATATATATATATATATATATACGGGTAGAGAGAGAGAGGGTGAAATGCATGTTATAACAAAAAAAAAAAATTATTAAAACATTTTTTTATTCCCCAGCCATTATTTTTGTATTTATTCAATTACTTCTTTTTGTATTTATTTAATTACTTCGACTTTTACCTGCTGGTACGCCGTCCGGTGTGCCCTGGCATTCTTCATTTATTTATTCATTTATTCATTCATAACTGACAGCCTCGCGCTCCGCTCATGCCCGGGCGGAAGGTGTTCCTCTTCGGCTTAACAACCACGCACGCCGGCCGGTCTCCTCCGGAGCTCTCGCACGGTCCCGAACGGAGCGAAATGTCGCCCCGCTAGTGCCCGGGCGGAAGTTGTTCCTCTTCGGCTTAACTGCCACGCACGCTGGCCGGAGCTCTGGTACGGTCCGAACCGCGCGAAACGTCGCCCCAAATCGTGCCCGGGGGAACGTGCTCTTCTTTGTCCACTCTCCTCTTCGCCCACGTTCTTCTTCGGCGGACGCCGGCCGTCTAACCACTCCAGCGCCCCGTCGTGCCGCTCGGCGAAACTACAATGCCCCCGAATATTTTTTAGACCCGCGAAGCACTGAACCCGCGAAAGGTGAACCGCGAAGTAGCGAGGGTTCACTGTATTGCAACCAGATACCTATAAAATGTCATTTAATTTGCACTGTTTTGATCGCCACTGTTTTGCTCATTGAACAACAAATGAAAAGATGAATCATACACAGTGTTTGTAAAGATAATTGTCAATGTTTTATTAAATGAAATTCCAATGTAAAATTGTGTAATATTGTGTTATATAATGGGTCTACAACATACATTTCTCACAGACAAGTAGAGCTTTTTCTCATGAAATGTGTTGAAAAAAAACTAACATTTGAACATTGTTTTGCGTTACAACATCCGTGTTTACTGGTCATAAATTATTAACTTAAGTTTAATATACACTACACGAGCTGGGTAGCCACCACGCCTCAACCACCATAACAAGTTCGCTAACCCTTTAAGTCGAACGAGGTAGCTAACATATCGGGTTCAATTTGTACCAAAAATATGCTGTTGTGCCTTGTGTCTCTGTATATGTCGTCATGACGTGTCATTTGACAAAGCCTTGTGTCGATGTTAGTTGTCGATGTAACAGTCTTATGTTAGATGTCAATGTATGTCTATGTTAGATCTCAATGTGTCGATG